>NC_089825.1:127848809-128101309 GCF_035046505.1 Tiliqua scincoides
AGCCCCACAACTGTTTCTCCCCTGCTGCGATTCTTAAGCCAGGAGGGCTTCATTCACTTTAAGGCGCACACTTGCAGTGGCTGACGTACTAACGAGAAGCAGGTCTGAGCATGTGTGATGTATCATGCATCATGCATCTGGCAGAAGAGCTTCAGTGTACCTGTGTGCGTAAGGGAAGCTGCGGTTTCCACACATTGTATTCCTCGCCGGAACTTTTACAGCACAATTCTAGCTATGCTGACTCAGAAGTAGGTCCTGCTGTTTTCAGTGGGGCTTAATCCCAGGCAAGGATGTGTCACTTTGTGTGGTTCCTTGATTCAACTGTGGGATTAATCAATTAACGTTTGGGATTAAACTTATAATTTTGCCCCTTATTACAATATGTATATACCATATGCAGTGTTTCTCTAGCTATGGGTTGGGACCCTGTGGGTCACAAGCCAAATTCAGGTGGGTCACTTAGCACCAAATTCAGCCGCCATTGAAAATACAGAGCTGAACATACAGAGGTACAGAGCTGCTGAGCAGGGCAGGCTCTCAGTGGGAGACAGAAAGGGTACTTTGCCCTGAATAGTTGGGAAGATGGGACGCTGGAAAGGCGGGGGGGAGGGCTATGTGGTTGGAAAAGGATCCAAGTCTGTGTTCTGCTTTGGCTTCTAGCTGGAATGTTTGAACTGAGAGCTAAGCAAAATAATAGCACGAGCACACTGTGTAATGGAACCTTTGACTGATCGCAGCTTAGGTTTGAAGCCTAAATTGATGATGTCACTTCCAGCCATGACATCATGTCCAGGTTAATGACATCACTTCTGGTGGGTCCTGAACAGATTGTCATTCTAAAAAGTGGGTCCCGTTGCTAAAACATTTGCAAACCACTGCTGTATGGCTTTTCGGACCCATTGTCCATTACTTCCCCAAAGTAGAACTGACAGTGGCTGGCCTCCTCCCAGGGTTGTCCTTTGGCATTGGCATCCTTCAGTCTCAGAAGACTATGGCATCGCGCTCTGAAAAAGTGGTTCCGGAACAGCGCCTAGTGTTGTCCTTACAAGGATGTGATTTGTGATTTGCAAAGGCATTTTTGTGCAAGTGACCAGTAAACAGCAAGTAACCAGTAAAACACATGCAAAGTCCAGTATAATGGTCATTTGCATGAAAACACTGGCCATAAAAGTGCTTCGTGCAAATAACCAGGAAACTGGAGTCTGTATGTGTTTTAAGAACATAAGAAGAGTTCTGCTGGATCGGGCCAAAGGCCCATCCAGTCCAGCTTCCTGTATCTCACAGTGGCCCACCAGATGCCCCAGGGAGCACACCAGATAACAAGGGACCTGCATCCTGGTGCCCTCCCTTGCATCTGGCATTCTAAGGTTGCCAAGTCAGAAGGCTGCACATACCCATCATGGCTTGTAACCTGTGATGGACTTTTCCTCCAGAAATCTGTCCAATCCCCTTTTAAAGGCATCTCAGCCAGATGTCATCACCAGATCATGTGGCAAGGAGTTCCACAGACTAATGAAGAAAAATATTTTGTTCCAACTGTCCTAACTTTCTTTGCTGATTCTTTGCATGAAAAATGCCTTTGCAAATCACACCAGTTCAAATGCACAGTCCAGTTCAGTCAAGGAGGAGGGGACCCCACTCCCACTCCTGTCCTCCCTGTGCTGCACTTCAGCAACCCTCCTGAGGCAAGGTGACCTTTGACCCTAGACTGTAAAGCCACTGGATAGCCCAGTAATACTATTGCATACACTAGCATACACACACTGGTAAAGAGCTGCTTGATTTTATTAAAAGCAATAAGGTTAATCTGACTGATTTGGAGGCCTCAAAGGCTGTGTTATATACTTTGGAATTTAGCTTAGATAAGAGTATCATCAGGCTGGAGACATACGCACACCTGTGTTCACCAGGAAAACTCTGTAACTTTTATATTTCATACTTTCATGCTGTAAGAGCAAAAGTGATGCTCAAATGAGCATCACTACTTTCACCCCTCAAATGAGGAGGCTGGTTAGAAGGAGGTTGAAAGGGAGGGTAAAAAGAGTCCAGTCTCTCCAGAGTGCAAGGAGGCTGCTTAAAACAACAGTAATAGAGGCCCAGCAGAGGTGTATACCGCAAAGAAAGAAGGGTTCCACTAAATCCAGGAAGGTGCCCGCATGGCTAACCAGCCAAGTTAGAGAGGCTGTGAAGGGCAAGGAAGCTTCCTTCTGTAAATGGAAGTTTTGCCCTAATGAGGAGAATATAATGCCATTGTACAAATCTATGGCAAGGCTACACCTGGAGTTTTGTGTCCAGTTCTGGTCGCCGCATCTCAAAAAAGACATAGTGGAAATAGAAAAGGTGCAAAAGAGAGTGACTAAGATGATTCCTGGGCTGGGGCACCTTCCTTATGAGGAAAGGCTACGGCATTTGGGCCTCTTCAGCCTAGAAAAGAGACGCCTGAGGGGGGACATGATTGAAACATACAAAATTATGCAGGGGATGGACAGAGTGGATAGGGAGATGCTCTTTACACTCTCACACCAGAACCAGGGGACATCCACTGAAATTGAGTGTTGGGAGAGTTAGGACAGACAAAAGAAAATATTTCTTTACTCAGCGTGTGGTTGGTCTGTGGAACTCCTTGCCACAGGATGTGGTGATGGCGTCTGGCCTGGACGCCTTTAAAAGGGGATTGGACAAGTTTCTGGAGGAAAAATTCATTACGGGGTACAAGCCATGATGTGTATGCGCAACCTCCTGATTTTAGAAATGGGCTCTGTCAGATGCAAGGGAGGGCACCAGGATGCAGGTCTCTTGTTATCTGGTGTGCTCCCTGGGCATTTGGTGGGCCGCTGTGAGATACAGGAAGCTGAACTAGATGGGCCTATGGCCTGATCCAGTGGGGCTGTTCTTATGTTCTTATGTGATCCCTTGATGCCAAACTGTACAAGGGTCACAATAGTTATATAGAATTAAGCCATAGAAACCAAAATGCTTGATTTTAGAAAAGTCTTAAGAGACACTTAATAAAAGTTTAGAAGTTTGAAAACCTTTGCTTTGCAGAAGTTGGTAGAGGGCCCCACAGCGCTTTACTAACACACAGAAAAGGAAAAGATAAGACGGGTCTGAAGTTCTGCCAAGATGAAGTCTTCACCCCTGTTCTTTTAATGATGTTGGTAAGAAGACCTGTCCAGCAATTTTAATTGGACTGATTTATGTGCGTGTGATCCAACACTGGATATAGCACACCCTATTGGTCTTTGAAAACTTTTGGGAATTGTGTAATAAGGTGAAACCCCACCTGTATGTAAATCAGAGCCATTCAATGGTTTTGCCCACTTATTGCCCACCTATTTTCTATCTTTTATGTAAATGGTATCTTATCTGTATCCTATTAGGAGTTATGTTACCCTGCACATGCCTGATCTCATCTGATCTCGGAAGCTAAGCAGGGTCAGGCCTGGTTAACACTTGGATGGGAGACCACCAGAGAATACTGGGTGCTGTAGATTTATACCATAGTCTTTTGGAACTGAAGGTTGCCAACCAACCTTGCAACACTCCCTCTGATCCAGCAGGGCTGCTTGGAGGACCTTCCCCATTCTAGCTTGGCTGTGGCTACAGAGACGTTCTAGCTACCTCGTCTATGATTAGGGAAAGTGGGAGGAGACGGTCTGGGAAGTTGCATCTCGGTGGTAGACTCAGTGAGAAACTCTTCCATGCAGCCTGGAGGCGGGACCTGGTCCTCCTTCAGGCTGTGAAGCTCAAACTCCTTCTCTATGGTGTTCTCTTAGAGGTAGAGCGTCGCCTGCACAGTACTGTACTCTCCTGGCTCCTCTCTATGGTAAGCCGGAGCCAATGAGCAAAAGGGGCTCCCAGGAGGACTGATGGTCCCAGTTCTGTGCTGTGCAGCTTGCAGGCTGCAGAGCACAGCGGCATAGCATAGCCCAGTGACCCTGTTTCCCATGCATTCCCTGTGGGGTGTCTGCCTGTACAAGATCCCTGTGCTCTGCACTGAGAGGCAGGTGCTAAATGTGTGAGAATCACCTATCTATCCATCCATCCATTCCCCAAGTGGGCATTCAAAGCAGCTTACAAAAAAGTCAATCAAAATACAATATAAAAAATATAAAAGGACAGGCTGTGTCTCACCTGCCCCCCCCCCCACTGCATGTTCTTGCTAAACACAAAAGCACACTGCTCCATTCCCACTACCCACAGCTGAGCAAAGTCAAAGGCACAGTTACCTGTGCATATAGAATTTGTTTGTTGTTTGAGCCACGGACTACATTAGTATTTCTTTAGCCCATGCTTTTCATTGTCTGCTTTTCAGCTGGGGTTCTCCAAGCAAGGTCCAGAGTTTCAAAATACAGCCTGACATCTAACAAAAAAGCAGACAGGCTAAAAGCCATAAGAGCACAAATATAAAACTGGCAGCTTAACTTGCACTAACAAAAGCCTTACTGAGAAGAACAGTCTTAACTGCCGACTTGATAATCCAATCCTGTGTGTCTACTCAGAAGTAAGTCCCAGTATAGTCAATAGGGCTTACTCCCAGGTAAGTGTGGATAGAATTGCACCATAAATGAGTCACCATCCTAAATCTTCCATCCTCTGACAGACAGCTGGTTCCAGAGCTGAGGGGCTACCACTGAAAAAGCTTGTTAGTGGAACTGCCAAAAGCTTCTCATTGCCCCATCTTAAGGAGCACAAAGGTAAATATGGATGTACCCTCAGTCTGTATTATAAAGGGTTTTAAAGGTAAGCACCAACAGCTGGGATGTAATCCAGAAAGAAACTGCCATCCGGTGGAGCTCATACAAGCATTGTGTGCTCTCTGGAGCTGGCAATTGAAATTAATTTCATGTACTGACCTAGTTGCAGGTTTTGAACAGTCTTCAAAGTTCACCCCACATCACACCCGTCCAAATAGTTGTTAAAATTAATTAAGTCCCTCAGTCCAAAGGAACAACCCCAAATTTGGAAAAGGCAAATGTGCCTGTGCAGGAAATGTGCAAAAGTGGCAATGGCAACAAGAAGGGACAAGCTGTGAGGCCTTGTGGCCATTGAAACAATAATTGCCTGTCTGGATCAGCTCGACTGGGAGGCAGAGGATATGAAAACCACTTCTGGCATCAGTTATTGACTGAGAGACAGCAGGTCTGGCTTCTCCAATGCTTCATCGCAGCTGAACTAGATTGACTCTTCCTGTTAAGACAGTGTTTTCCAGGACTTTTATCTAACTGCCAATACAAAATCTAACTGCCAAAAGTTAGGTTGTCTCAACTGCCAGGTTGAGACAAAGGTTGAGACAAAGGTTGAGCCTGCTGTGTGTTAAGAATCCACAAGTGTAAAAGGGACACAGTTCCATTGCATGTCAACATGTGACATGCTTGTCTTACACATTGTCTTACACTATAGGCCTATGCATACCTGCTCAGAAGTAAGCCAGATTGTATTCAATTTGGACTTAATCCCAGGTAAGCATGTATAGGATTGCACAGTCACAGACAATTCTGTTTGTCAGCAAACCCTCTGTTCCTGAAAGTGAGTGCCAAAGGGGATCCCCCCCTTACAGTAGTAGTCTACTCCAGTGGATCACAAACTTTTTAGAGTGGGACCCACTTTTTAGAATGACAATCTGTCAGAACCCACCAGAAGTGATGTCATGGCTGGAAGTGACATCACCAAGTCAAAAATTTTTTTAACAATCCAAGGCTGCAATCCTATCCACACTTACCCAGGAGTAAACCCAATTGACTATCATTGTTAAAAACATATACATAGTAGCCTGTTTAAAGTACAGTTCTATAACCTTTCCCCAAATGCAGTCACATACCATGATAAAATCAAGTCTAATATATTAAAAATAAATTATTGAAATGAATGGGTACCACCTTAATTTGGCTTGTGACCCATCTACTGGGTTCCAACCCACAGTTGGAGAAACACTGGTCTAATCTTTACAACCCTCTGTTGTCTCAAAAGAAGAAATCTTCCCTTAAAAGAAAAGCATGTCACTTAGAAAGTTCTCTCCCAGATATGGCCACCAGAGGGCCACCTGAGTCCAAGTACCTGCAGAAACTCAGGTGAGTTTACCTGACTAGTAGGCTGACTGTTGTCCGGAAACACACAAAGTTGACCAAGCAAAAGGGGAGGGCAAAGAGGGTGCCAGCTGTACCCTGTACCCCAGAAGCAGACATTGGGCATGAGACGAGTGCAAAGTAGACCTATGGATAGGCGAAGGTAGGGGAGAGAAATGGGAAAGAATTTTGCTGGGAGTGATGAGGGGGCAGGAATCCCCAAAGAAGGAGTGCTTGCATGGGAGAGGGGGTTAGGGCTCTGGATTGTGTGTAGGGTAGAAGAAAGGGTGTGTGGATGGGTACATGCTGGTGTGCTGCTTATGCGCAGCACATAATGATGAGCACCTTTGAAACTGTCTGTCAAACTGGAAGGAAGATGAAGGGGGGGAAAATCCCAACCCAGGTGAGTGGCAGAAAGTCTGGCTGGTCAATTCCAGGTCAGGTTTTTGAGGGCCCAAAGTTATGGGAATGTTTGAATAGTAGGAAAAGGAAGAACGGGGAATAAAATGGGTGAAGTTCTTTAGAGCAAGCAAGAGTGCAAAACAAGGGGGAAGCTCTAGCTCTAATCAGCCTCTAAAGGGCACCAGACTTCAGATGTAGGCTTGGAGAGAGGGACCAAAGGAATGAAGATCAGTAATTTCTGATGCAAGCTTTGGTGTGCAGAAAAGGGATGGTCTCTAGAGCTAGCTGGGAAAGGTGCAGAAATGGGCACCCAAGGGTGTTTAGTGCCACTTTACGTAGAGAAAAGACAACTCACAGCTCAATCACAGAGGCATGTCTACTCAGAAGTAAGTCTCACTGACTTAAATGGGACTTACTTCCGGTGTGCATAGTGCAGCCTAAGTGGGGAACAGTTCATAGATTGAAGCATCCTGTTTCCCCCTCATACAGGTAGAACCAAGAGTCACCCAGTGAAACGGATGAGCAGTAGTTTTAAGACAAATGAGAGTCTTTTGTATAGCATTGAATGAATGAGAAATTTGCTGCCACAGTCTTTCAGGGTAGCCACTAGCTTAGATGATTTTAAAAGGGATCACTTGTTGCTAGTCATGATAGCTGTGTATAACCTCCATGGTCAGGGACAGCATACCTCTGAATATGAGCTGCTGGAGGATGTTCATGGAAGAGGAGAGGTCTATGAATGGTCGTTAGTCACGATAGCAGTATAGAACCTCCATGTTCAGGGAGAGTGTACCTCTGAATATCAATTGCTGGAGGAAGAGCGCTATAGCCTTTGTGCTCTGCTTGTGGATTTCCTGGAGGCATCGGATTGGTTCCTGTAGGAAACAGCATGCTGGGGCTTGATGGAATTTTTGATCACGTCCTGCGTTATTTATGTTGGTAACCTTCAGTCTTGAAAGACTATGGTATCGCGCTCTGAAAGGTGGTTCTGGAACAGCGTCTAGTGTGGCTGAAAAGGCCAATTCGGGAGTGACAATCCCTTCCACACTGGGAGCAAGTGCAGTCTGTCCCTGGTCTGTCTCTCTGGCTATGGGCCTTCCTTCTTTGCCTCAGTCTGTTGGCCAAGTGTCTCTCCAAACTGGAAGAGGCCGTGCTGCACAGCCTGCCTCCAAGCGGGCCGCTCAGAGGCCAGGGTTTCCCACCTGTTGAGGTCCACTCCTAAGGCCTTCAGATCCCTCTTGCAGATGTCCTTGTATCGCAGCTGTGGTCTACCTGTAGGGCGCTTTCCTTGCACGAGTTCTCCATAGAGGAGATCCTTTGGGATCCGGCCATCATCGAAGCTGCTCTACCTTCACCTGCTGGGATATCACGTCCTGCGTAAGCAGCCACTAATGCACAAACTGGAATGGTTGAGGAAACCACCCCTTTTATCATTCTTTAGCCATTCGGATTGAGAATACTGTACTGCTAAAAGATGTTAACTAATTCATGCTCAGTGACCTGAAGTTTGCATCCTAATGAGAGGGTTAGCACCCTGCTTCTATTCCAGGCTCAGCTGCTAGGTTGGAAGAGGGGTTCTAGGGCTGAGCTCTTGCTACTGCAGACTAAAATTGCACAGTTCTTTGCAAAACGTGTGGTACAGGGTGGGTAGCAGGACTGGAACTTTCATGAATGCTCTTTGCAAGATCCTCCCCCACCCGCTTTGTTCCTCCCTCTAGGATGCCAGAAGCACCGCACAAGTTGCCAGCCCTGATCCGCATGATACGTGGCGCACGGACCCAGGCAGAGGAGCGTGAGCTGGTCCAGCGGGAAAGCGCCATGATTCGGGGGGCCTTTCGGGACGATGAGCCCAGCGCTCGGGCCTCCAATTTGGCCAAGCTGCTCTACCTTCACCTGCTGGGATATCCAGCTCACTTTGGACAGGTGCACAGCCATGCTCTGAGTGAAGCTAAGTCACATGCACAAGATCTGCTCAGGCTCTCAGTTGGGATTTTCCTTCAGTGCTGATGGAAAGCACTCTGTGTGTGCTCAGAAGCACTGTGTAATTTCACACACAGGGGTTGAGCTGTGATACAACAAAAACAAGTGCAAGGAGGGGGGGAGAACTAAGGCCTGGCAATCCTGGCTTAACCTGAGTCCATCCCAGTAAATTCTGAAGATCCTTAGGTCTATCCCTACATCCATTTACCACTCCTGTTTTCATGGGTTGGAAGAAGCCCCTTTATAGGGTGGAAATGACTTGCTAGCTTAGTCTTATTCATGTTGTTCTGGGCTTTTAAACTTTTCATGTTGTCTTCCTGCCCTGATCCAGGTGGAGTGCCTGAAGTTAATTGCCTCTCACCAGTTCCAAGACAAGCGGATCGGCTACCTTGGCGCAGCGCTCCTCTTGGATGAGAAGCAGGACACCCACCTCCTGCTGACCAATAGCATCAAGAAGTAAGAGGGTGGCATGGAAGAGGGCTGGGGGGGGGGGAGAGGGGCTGCTTCCATGTTCAGATGTGGGAAACAGACTCACCAGTTTTGGGTGGTAATTGACTGGCAGAAAGAAATGAACCTGGAATCTGAGTGGTGGTGGACCATTCAGATGTGCTTCCAGGGAGGGTGCTGGGAGTTGAGTTTTTAGGGATTGGTGGATCCTAAGGAAAGGTGTCCACAACATGGGTTTTGAAGGCTCAGATGCTGGAATGTCAGGACTGGGTAGCCCTGGGTCCATGCAAGCTACTGGAACAGTTTTATGAACTACTTTTTGTTGGAAAGTGATATATATATATCATAAATGTTACATATATGAACATGAACATATATGAAATGAACATATATATAAATGTTCTTGATAACAATAAGAGCCACATTTTATGGGGCAAAGCTTGGGAAGCAGTTGGCTTATGTTTGGGAATTTCAACTGGAAATCCCCTAGAATAGGACTCCTTTTAATGCGCTCCACTCTCTGTGGGAAAGTGTTGAGCTTCAGTGTTGATGAAAGGTGGCAGCCAACACTGGAAAGTCTCTGGAAGGTGGAACTGGGGGTGGGACAGAGGTGAAGGGAAAGGAGTGTAGAGTGTGGAGAAATCCCTCTGGAATGCAGGTGACCAAAGGAAGTCAGCAGAGCAGGCAGGCATCTTTAGGCACAGCAGGAGGGTTTTCTTCCTCCATTCTCCTTGCTTTTCTCTTCTCTCACCAGCGACCTCCTCCATCCCAGTGGTTGGGTGCAAGGCCTGGCTCTGAGCACTCTTGGGTCTCTGGGCTCAGCAGCCATGCTCCGAGACTTGGCCAGCGAGGTGGAGCAGCTGGCCAGAGTCGGACAGCCCTCAGTGCGCAGGAAGGTGAGGTGCTACAAACATACCCACAAATCCCAACAGCACCCACTCTCCCTTTGCACCCTTCTCCTAAAGTGCCTGCTTCATAGAATGTCTTACAGCTTCCCACCACTTGCGTGAAGACGTCGGTCCTGTTTCATTGGCACCAGTTGCAGCATTGGGGGCATGATTTCCGTGGGTTCGTGGGACTGCAGGAGAAAGTTAAATGCCCCCTCCTTGCACACCGTGAACATGATTCTGATCACTACCCACCCTGCATGGTTGCATTTTAAGTTAGGTCAAACGGTGCGCTGAATCTGGAATCAGCTCTGTGTGGAAGGGAGTGGGGGGATTCCTGATGAGGGCTAGCTCTCTTCCCCCCACCATGCAGCAGTTCCAATCCTGATTGGCTTTCCTCTGCTTGCGCACCTTCCACAATGGCGGCACTTTTCAAAGAACTCTGATGGGGAGGCTCTGCCTCCCACCTACCGCGTGTCCCTGCTCCCAACTCTCTTTCCTGGTTAGTCACTGACAGTTCAGACCCCCTCCCCCAGTATTTATGTGAAATTGGGATTCTTTGTCCCAGCATGCCTTGCTTTACCTGTACTTAAATGCTCAGAGGCACTCATTACGTCACATGGGCTAGAAGGCTGATTAGAGATTTACCCTCAGCCTTAGAACTGCCCAGAATCACCTGGAAGCTCACTGTGTTAATTCCAGAGGGGTTCAGCAGGGAAGGAAAAATCCATGTTCAGAGACTGGCACCTCTTGCATTAAGAACGGAGGTTCTACGGCTTCTGCCAAGTTCCAGGCCTGTGTGGTGACCCTGGGAAATGGTGGGGGTGCCTGCAGCCCTGGGTCCTTCATCCAGGCCTCTTTACACACCTCCTTTGCTCTCTGCCAACCTTGCAGGCCGTGGTCTGTGCCGTGCACATTATTCGGAAGGTGCCAGATCTCACGGACACCTTCACTGCCCTCGGTGACCACCTGCTGACTGAACGGAGTCACAGTAAGTACCGCTGTCCCTTCAGTCTGCCCAGATCCAAAAGCAGAAGGACTGGTTCCCACATGTGTGCATATCACTTGATTAGACAAATGCTTGACCCCTGCTAACTGGTTAAGAGGCAGTTTTTCAAGTGGGTGCTCCTCTTTTATTTAGCAGGGGGAGAGTAACTGGCCCACCTCACCCCAGCAGTGTCTTTTTTATTGGCTATCTGCTGGTGTTGCATATTTTTAGATTGTGAGCCCTTTTGGGACAGGGAGCCATTAGATATTTGATTTTCTCTGTAAACCGCTTTGTGAACTTTTGTCGAAAAGTGGTATATAAATACTGTTGTTGTTGTTGATGACTCACAGCTGATTGTATGGATGGGCTCCACTCCAAAGCAAGCTTGACGTGACATGGGACAATAGGAAAAGCTTTGCATGAAGCGTTTGATCAGGGGTGGTCTGTTCACATGTACAAATTACAGGTCTCAAGTGACAAATGCCTGCGTGAATACCAGGCAAATTCTTCATATTTTCAGCCTTCGTTATTATGATCACACATATTCCCAGCTCTGAACTCTGCCCCACCACAGCACTTCACAATATCCTTGTGAGGTGGGGCACAGTGAAAGAGTGACTGGTTTGAGGCCACCTAGTGAACTTCAGAGCTGTGTGGGATTTGAACCCGGGTCTCCCCACGTCAATAGTAGGACTTAAACTACTACAAGCTCATGGGTCCAGACAAGGAAAGGGATAAGGGCCAGAGGGTGATAAATGACAAGTGAAAACAGATGATGGGGAAGTCAGGGAGTCAGTCAGCTTCCCAATGGAGGGGGCTGGCTTTGCTGGAGAAATGAGTCTGAAGGAGCAGCTTGCATCTGAAGGGTGCTCCCAGCACACCCAGATAGAGGGAATCAGGGACTTGAGATGCAATTGACCCCTGTCTGTCTCTCATCAGGTATTCTGCATGGTGCTGTCATGTTGATTGCGGAGATGTGCGAGCAAAGCCTGCAGGCCTTGGAGCACTTCTGCAAGGTGGGAGGATGTGACTTTGACGTCCTGGCCTCCTCTGCTGTTGGTCCACTGGAAAGATGTGCCTTTGAGGAATGTGGAGCTGGGGGGGGGATTGGAACCTATTGCCTGCTCCTAAGCAAGTCGGCTTGGTTCAAAACGGCGGAGCTGTCCGGAGTGTTTAAAAATGGTGTGGAGGAAGGACCTTGTGCAGCTCCCCCTTGGAGATCCCATCTCCTCCCTGTCCTTTGCACCTGGTCACCGTTGTAGGAGGCCATGTGTGTTGCATGGCTCCAGACCCGACTTAGAGGAGCAAAGCCCCACAAGGCTGCTGCCAGTCAGCCTAGGAGGTCTATGGCTCCTAGTCAGGGTTGTGTGTCTGGAAGCCCAGATGGGCTCGCTTTTTCTGGTGGCTTCCTCAAGTGGAGACAGTCACAAAAACAGGCACTTGCTGGTGAGCCTATTGACAGTGACTTCCTTTTCCACTTGTGCTCCTGGTTCTGTTCTTGTACTGGGCCGGGCCGGGTGATGCTCAATTCCCCACCCTGGCCAGACGCATGAATGGAGCATGCACCATCTTGCCCCTCTCCTTGCATCTGGGAGAATTTGGGGCACGTAGAGGGTGGTTCCCCCAAATGCAGTGAGGGGACCAGGAATGGCAGCTAACATGTAGGGCTGGTTTGGTTGAGGGAATCAGGGCAGGTTCAGCTCTCCTCACCCTGCATGGCAAATGACACCTGCCAAAATTGCCCCTGCAACTTGCTGCTCACCTCTCAGAGCAGGCGCCTGCCCCCCTGGGCTCAGCTGTAGGCGGGAGCTGCCTGCACACAAAGCATTGGGACCTGGGCAGCGGAGAGGAGACTAAACAAAGGGTAAAGGGTAACAGTGGTTCTCATGCCTCCATCTTCGTGATGAGCTGGACGAGGTTGCTGCGGCCTACCTTGTGGTGGGGGAAGAAGGTGCCTCTGTTCCTCACCTTCTGGGTCTCTCCCAGGAAGCGAGGAGCTGTTCAAAAAAAGGGGGTTGATGCTGCCACCAAGACCAAAAAAGGGACTGGCTTTGCATACGCTGCCTCCTATCTGAGGTAATCCCAGTTCCCAAAGCTGTGGCCGATTGCTCTGCCAGGTGAGCATTTCCTGAGCAGGTGATTTCTAACGTAGGACGCGCAACCAAGGAAGCCTCTCGCTGTTACCCAGCTTGAGGTGGTCCAGAAGAGCCTACCCATCTTGTGAACAGGAGCACTCTCTGCCCAGTGGAGCAGTAGCATGCAAGCCAGATCTTCATAGTGCCTGTGCGTAGGGGTTTGTGTTAATCCCCACCAGTGGAGTGGAGTGGAGTGGACTTGCTGCCTATTTATAGACCTGCTGCTCCTATAATAGGAGGCGCTGCTGCCTATTTAATTCCTCATTTAAAGGCTTGTGGGTTGCTTTCTCCTGCTTTGACTAGACTTCACATTAGCTTCTTTTCTTCCCTCCCTCCCTCATATTGGTGGGCCTCAGGGGATCTTATAAAACTAAAAAGACCCTGAAAGTCTGAAGTGTTTCCTGCTCCCCCATTTTAGAGGGCTTTGGAGGACAATGTTCAATTAGTACAACTCAAAGGGGTGCCTCAGAGTTATCCAAGAGGGAATTGCGAGTAAGCAGAAGGGGAGACAGTGGCATGGCCAGAATCATGGCTTGAGGCCACCTTGAGGGCTTTTCTGCTCTAATAACCTGCTGTCTCCTCTCTGTTTTCCCCAACAGTGTGCATCCCAGCTGGTAGGTGTGCTGCGTAACCTGGTGGTGGCCGAGTACTCTCCGGATAACAGCATATCTGGGATCAGCAACCCTTTTCTGCAGGTATCAGGTCATCTTCCCCCTGGTCACCTCTCCTTTCACAAACTCCTCTCTTTATTCTCCTGCCCCAGTTCAAGGCCAGAGGCCACAGCTTGGTCCTCTCTCTCTCATGAATCTCGAGGCAGGAGGTCCTCATGCTTTCCCATAGGATGTGTGAACACAGGAAGTCATTGTTACCACTTGGCCTTTCAAATTTGGTTTCCAGTTCTGAGGATCTCCTAGAGCAGCCCTGAGGAGGTCCTTCACCTGAGATCTTGGAGAGCTGCTACCAGTCAGAGTACTGAGCTAGGGGGACTTAACCTCAGGCAGTTTCCTAGAGTGACCTGGATGAGAATAAAGGCAAGCACAGTATTCACTCCTGCTTGAAGGTTTCCAGGGAGGGACATCTTCATCTGCCTTGGCAATCTGTTCCACTGCTGAACCACTCTGACCATCAAGAATGTCTTCCTGATGTACTCAAATTCTCAGCCACCTCACCTTTCCCACTTAGCCGCTCTTGTTGCCACCTTCGTAGGTACAGATCTTGCGGCTGCTAAGGATTCTGGGACGAGACAACGAAGAGATCAGTGACGCCATGAATGACACTTTGGCCCAGGTGAAAGCGAGAGGGGATGTGGGCTCGGGAAAAGTACCCTTGCTGGGGTGGGTGGAAGGACATTTTTGATACTCTAGACCAGTGGTTCCCAAACCTTTTAGCACCGTGACCCACTTTTTAGAATGACAATCTATCAGGACCCGCTTAGATTTAAAAGGGGATTGGACAAGTTTCTGGAGGAAAAATCCATTACGGGGTACAAGCCATGATGCGTATGCGCAACCTCCTGATTTTAGAAATGGGCTATGTCAGAATGCCAGATGCAAGGGAGGGCACCAGGATGCAGGTCTCTTGTGATCTGGTGTGCTCCCTGGGGCATTTGGTGGGCCTCTGTGAGATACAGGAAGCTGGACTAGATGGGCCGATGGCCTGATCCAGTGGGGCTGTTCTTATGACTTTAAAAAAATGAAATCTAGAAAGAAATAGTGTGTGTGTGTGTGTGTGTGTGTGTGTGTGTTTGTTTATTTATTTATTTATTTATTTATTTATAAGTAATAATAACCAGAAAAAAGACCCTCAAACATTCATCTCCCTATATTTACAAATGCTTGCAAACTGGAGGAGCTGAGCTCTTTTCAGGGTAATTAGTAGTAACAGTATCTGATTTTTGAATAGCCTCCGGGCTTGAGGCAGTTATCTGACCTTTCCATCGCCCTTTGGCGACCCACCAAAAATCAGGTCCCGACCCACAGTTTGGGAACCAATGCACTAGACACATAGTGACCACCCCTAGCCTAGTTCATGGACTCTGGGACCTGTTTGGAGGTGGGCTACGGAGGTGAGTCTTGGCAGACGGTTAGCAATGAAGAGGCTAAGGTGAAGTCAGGGCTGGGGGGGCAGGGAAGAGTCACAGCAGCAACACTGTGCTCTCTGCTCTTGCCCAGGTGGCCACCAACACAGACACGGCACGGAACGTGGGCAATGCCATCTTGTACGAGACTGTTCTGACCATCATGGGCGTGCACTCGGCTAGCGGACTCCGGGTACGGCAGCATTTTGCAAGACAGCACGGGTGCTCATCTGGGCTAAACCAGCTCCTCACCTGGCTCTTCTCCTCCCAGTTCCTTGTGGGGGCAGCTCGGTTGTAGAGATGCAATTCAAACGTATCAACCGTTGTCGGGTGCAGTTATGCTTTGGCTTTTTATAGGTTAGGATATGGGATTCCAGTCTCCACCTGGTATTGGAGCTGTCTTTAGTTACTCACGTCCTGTTCTGTTGAACTGCAATCCAGTGTTAGGTGGTTCTGTAGACCTTGTGGTCGGTCTGTGGAACTCCTTGCCACAGGATGTGGTGCTGGCGTCTAGCCTAGACGCCTTTAAAAGGGGATTGGACAAGTTTCTGGAGGAAAAATCCATAATGGGGTACAAGCCATGATGTGTATGCGCAACCTCCTGATTTTAGAAATGGGCTATGTCAGAATGCAAGATGTAGGGGAGGGCACCAGGATGAGGTCTCTTGTGATCTGGTGTGCTCCCTGGGGCATTTGGTGGGCCGCTGTGAGATACAGGAAGCTGGACTAAATGGGCCGATGGCCTGATCCAGTGGGGCTGTTCTTATGTTCTTATGTTCTTAACATCTCGGAAGTGGTTCTCAGCCCTGGTCTGCTGCTTCCTTAGTCATGCTTCAATCCTATATCTGGTCTTCTTTGGGAAGTAAGGGCCCATCTCTCTTTCTACGCATAGGTTCTTGCTGTAAATATCCTTGGGCGGTTTCTCCTGAACAAGGATCGAAATATCAGGTAAAAGGCGATGGAGAAAGAACAGGTGACAGAGTCACCCTACTAGGGTCACTTGATATTGATTGTGGGCTCCTTGGGATTTGAAACAAGAGTTTTGAGCCTGGAAGTCGCCCATATTACAGCTAGTCATGCCCTGCACTTTGAGCACCTCTGCTCTGGTCTCAAACTCAGCTCTTCCTCGGCCTTACCTGCAGATTCCAGGGACTCGATTTAGTTCTTCAGCATTTTTCGGGCCCCCACCCAGGGCTTGCTGCTCACACTGGAGAACCCTTGCCTTAGCAATTTGATGTTCCTTCCCAGGACAATGAAGCTTAGGTTCCAACTCGGGTTCCAGACAGCCAATCAGTGAAGTTCAGAGGGGGAACTGGGGGGTCAGCAAGAAAAGGAAGAGAAAGAGCAGAAGGGGGGCTGGAAGACAGGCTCGCCCTTGTCTGAGACCCAAGTTGCAGCTCTTTCTCCAGCACATGGAATTCTGTATGTTCTGGAGGTTTTCTGTTCTCCCCCTTCCTTTTTTGTAGGTATGTGGCTCTAACCTCTCTCCAGAAATTGCTGCAAGCGGAGAACAGTGCTGTCCAGAGGCACCGGTCCACAGTCCTGGCATGCCTGACTGACCTTGACCCAACTGTGAAGAGGTGAGAGGAGAATGTCAGGTGCAAGAAACTCCCCTGAGGTGAAACCAGAGGAGCCTTCCTGGCCAGTAGACTGATCTGCCATTGTCTCCCCCCTACCCCTACCCCCGCCACAGGCGAGCCCTGCAGCTCAGCTTTGCCCTGGTGAACAGCAGCAACGTGAGGGCCACCGTGAAGGAGTTGTTGGGATTCCTTGACACTTGTGCCCCGGACCTGAAGGCCGACTGCACTTCTGGAATATTCCTGGCTGCTGAGAAGTGAGTTGGCTGTGTTTGTGGCAGAGAGCCAGGGTGGTGGAGTAGTGGTTTGGGAGTTGGACCTGGAAGACCCAGGTTCTAATCCTTGCTCGGCCTTGAAGCTTCCTGGGTGACTTTGGACCAGTCACTCTCTCTCTCTCTCAACCTCACCTACCCCACAAGGTCACTGTGAGGACAAAAATGGTTGGGTTGGCAACTTTCAGTCTTGAAAGACTATGGTATAAGCCTACAGCAACCAGTATTCCCTGGCGGTCTCCCATCCAAGTACTAACCAGGCCTGACCCTGCTTAGCTTCCGAGATCATGGTATAAGCCTACAGCACCCAGTATTCCCTGGCGGTCTCCCATCCAAGTACTAACCAGGCCTGACCCTGCTTAGCTTCCTAGATCAGGCAAGATCAGGCATGTGCAGGTTAACAGTTGGGAAGGAAGAAACAATGTATACCACCCTGAGCTTCTTGGAGCTCCATTTTTCCATAAAAATGTGGATGGGGGGGGGATTAAAAAAAAAAAAAAGCTGGGTGAGAAAGACCGTTTCCACTGATGGGTCTGAGGTGTTCCTGCCTGTTTTCATTTTTTCCCCTCCAGGTTTGCACCCAACAAGCGTTGGCACATAGACACCATTCTCCAAGTCCTGACCATGGTAAGATGGCAATCCTGGGGTAAGGGAGTGTTGCTGTATTGCTCAGAGAAGAGCCTTGCTCTCCACAGTTTCTGTTCACCTCATGCACCTGAAAGGTGTTTCTGCAAGAGCCCGAGGGCAAGAAATTTTGTTTAAAAATTGAAAGCTGTGATATTGGAACTGTCACTCTCCACCTGTCTCCTTTGCAGGCCGGATCTTACGTCCTTGACGACGCAGTGCCCAACCTCATCCACCTGATTGGAGGAGCACGTGAGCTGCACGGTTACGCTGTGCAACAGTTGTACAGTGCGCTGGCTCAAGACATCTCTCAGGTGTGGGGACAAGGAGAGGGTTTCAGGGCTGCAGAGTGCATCCTGGCCAACTTCTGAAGAACCAGGAAATGGAGCCTCTCCTGACAGTTTGGCAGCACTGCCAGCTGAAGGGGACGGAGCCAAGGCTAGTCTTGAGAGCAGTTTGCTATTCACTTCAGCTACCAGCTTTTCAACAATGAAGGCTGGCCAGAATCTGTGACTTTACAAGGCCGGGTGGAAACCGACTAGACCAACAGTACAGTTGCCAGAGTCCCCAGTCACCTTCTGGTTGACCTGGACATCTGAAATCCCAGCCTAGAAAAGCCAGGATGGTCATAAATCCAGATCACATTCCTACATTTTTTCCGATCTTAAATGCAAAGACATGAAGATGACTTTGTGTTGGGAATAACAGCTCTAAATCTTGCGGTTTGAGTTTCATACCCTTAACTGAAGTGCACCTGCCGTCTTGTAATTCAATGCCTTGTGCCGCATGTGCGAGCCAAAGACTCAGCCACTGAAGCACACGAGGTAACTGTGGGCCAGTTTCCAGCTCTCAGTCTCATCTACTCTACAGAATTGTTGTGAAGATACCCCCCCCCCACACACACACACATCCACTGCTCTGAGCTCCTTAGTAGGAAGACTCGGGTCCAGCAAAGTCTTAGTTAATTTTGCTCCAATGGAACATGAGGACTTTCCAGTCTTTGATCCGGCAAGTTAGCGCGTCTCTTGGTCTTTCCGAAAGCCCGAGAGGTTGAACAGGGGCTTATGGGAACTGCTGGCAGTTTTTAAATGGTGGGCATGCTGGAAGGCACTCTGATAGAGGTGCTGGAGAGCAGTAGCGTAGCTGGTGGGGCAGTATGTTAAGGATTGCAGACACCAAAATGCTCCACGTAAACGGCCCCTTCCAGTCGCTGTCGGAGCCACTGGGGCAGAATGGACACATACCTTTGCTGCCCCAAGGGCGAGTGGGAGGGGCCGCTTACACAGCGCACTGCGGCACCTGCAATTCTTAACACACTGCCCCCCTTTGGCTATGCTACTGCTGGGGAGAGCAGAGACTGCAGAAATCAGAGTTGAGAAGGGCCTTCTGATGTCCCTGGAGTGGAGTGGAGTGGAGTGCAGTGTTTAGTCTTGTAGCATAACTTGTGCTGCCCCCATCTTTTTTTACCAGCAACCCTTGGTTCAGGTGGCCACCTGGTGCATTGGTGAGTATGGCAATCTCTTATTGGATGGCAGCTGCGAAGAGGTGGAGCCTAAGCAGGTGAGGAGTTGGAAATTCAGAGGGTGCAGATGGGGACACAGGGGAAGCAGGGGGCACTTGCTCATACGTGTCAAAAAATGCCTTGCATGCACCTTCCTCTTCCTTGCCCCCACCCCCACAGGTGGACCCAGAGGAGATTCTGTCCATTTTAGAGCGGGTGCTCCAGTCACACCTTTCCCTGCCGGCCACCAGAGCCTATGTGCTCACTGCCCTCATGAAGCTCGGGACCCGTCTCCAAGGCAGCGACATCAAGTGAGCTCATGCCTGCAACCACCTCGAAAGCCATAGGCCCATCTCGTCCAGCTTCCTGTATCTCACAGTGCCCCGCCAAACGTCCCAGGGAGCATAAGAACATAAGAGCAGCCCCACTGGATCAGGCCATAGGCCCATCTAGTCCAGCTTCCTGTATCTCACAGCGGCCCACCAAATGCCCCAGGGAGCATAAGAACATAAGAGCAGCCCCACTGGATCAGGCCATAGGCTCATCTAGTCCAGCTTCCTGTATCTCACAGCGGCCCACCAAATGCCCCAGGGAGCACACCAGACAACAAGAGACCTCATCCTGGTGCCCTCCCTTGCATCTGGCCTTCTGACATAGCCCATTTCTAAAATCAGGAGGTTGCACATACACATCATGGCTTGTACACCATAATGGATTTTTCCTCCAGAAACTTGTCCAATCCCCTTTTAAAGGCACCCAGGCTAGACACCATCACCACATCCTGTGGCAAGGAGTTCCACAGACCAACCACAAGCTGAGTAAAGAAACATTTTCTTTTGTCAGTCCTAACTCTCCCAACACTCAATTTTAGTGGATGTCCCCTGGTTCTGGTGTTATGTGAGAGTGTAAAGAGCATCTCCCTATCCACTCTGTCCATCCCCTGCATAATTTTGTATGTCTCAATCATGTCCCCCCTCAGGCGTCTCTTTTCTAGACTGAAGAGGCCCAACCGCCGTAGCCTTTCCTAAGGAAGGTGCCCCAGTCCAGTAATCATCTTAGTCGCTCTCTTTTGCACCTTTTCCATTTCCACTATGTCTTTTTTGAGATGCGGTGACCAGAACTGGACACAAAACTCCAGGTGTGGCCTTATCATCGATTTGTACAATGGCATTATAATATTAGCCGTTTTGTTCTCAATACCCTTCCTAATGATCCCAAGCATAGAATTGGCCTTCTTCACTGCCGCCGCACATGGGGTCGACACTTTCATCGACCTGTCCACCACCACCCCAAGATCTCTCTCCTGATCTGTCACAGACAGCTCAGAACCCATCAGCCTATATCTAAAGTTTTGATTTTTTGCCCCAATGTGCATGACTTTACACTTACTGACATTGAAGCGCACCTGCCATTTTGCTGCCCATTCTGCCAGTCTGGAGAGATCTTTCTGCAGCTCCTCACAATCACTTCTGGTCTTCACCACTTGGAAAAGTTTGGTGTCTTCTGCAAACTTAGCCACCTCACTGCTCACCCCTGTCTCCAGGTCATTTATGAAGAGGTTGAAGAGCACCAATCCCAGGGACCAACCACTTTCCTTATATCCCAGGGTTCTCCCTTTCTTGAGACTGCATGATACTTAGAGGCGGGGGGGGGGTGACATTTCAGGGAGGGAGATGGGCCACATCCAAACTGGGAGGACACAAAGAGGAATTTCTTCAGACCAGTGTGCACTGCACACTTCAACTAGTGTCTGTGGGGCTGTAGCCTGCTACAAAAGTGTCTTGATGTGCAGTGGTTGGCATTGCCCTGAACTTCCCTCACCCCCTTGAGTTCCTTCCGGGGCTGTGACAGACACAGTCCCTGGCACAGACAGTTCAAGAGTGGGCCCTTGCTGCCACCAAGAACGAAAGGCCAAAAAGGCTTTGTCAATGCTTCAATGCTTACATAAGAACATAAGAACAGCCCCACTGGATCAGGCCATAGGCCCATCTAGTCCAGCTTCCTGTATCTCACAGCGGCCCACCAAATGCCCCAGGGAGCACACCAGATAACAAGAGACCTGCAAGGCATTCTGGGAATTGTAGTTAAGAACATAAGAACAGCCCCACTGGATCAGGCCATAGGCCCATCTCGTCCAGCTTCCTGTATCTCACAGCGGCCCACCAAATGCCCCAGGGAGCACACCAGATAACAAGAGACCTGCAAGGCTTCCTGGGAATTGTAGTTAAGAACATAAGAACAGCCCCACTGGATCAGGCCAGAGGCCCATCTAGTCCAGCTTCCTGTATCTCACAGCAGCCCACCAAATGCCCCAGGGAGCACACCAGATAACAAGAGACCTGCAAGGCTTCCTGGGAATTGTAGCTAAGAACATAAGAACAGCCCTACTGGATCAGGCCACAGGCCCATCTAATCCAGCTTCCTGTATCTCACAGCGGCCCACCAAATGCCCCAGGGAGCACACCAGATAACAAGAGACCTCATCCTGGTGCCCTCCCTTGCATCTGGCATTCTGATGCTTCTGGGTTCCCTCAGCATTGATGTTGGCCCCTGTGGGAGCAGACAGGCAGCCAACTGACCTGGTTGACTTCAGCTCTTCTGCATCTGTACACATGGTAGAATGGGTGCGAGGTGGTGCATTCAGAATACCCCTGAGAGCTGAGGCCAGAGCAGACCAGGGAAACACTTTTTACTGGTATGGATTCAAATAAAGGTATTAGTCATCCTGAGCCTTCAGGTTAGGTTAGATTTTTTTAAAAAATGTCTTGGCTCCTTCCACGAAGCTGCTTGCACCCCTAAAATAAATCCCAGGGGCACCCCTAAACTTGGCCTGTCTGTAAGCCCTGAAGTCGCCTACCCCTTTCCACCCCACCCCCCTGTGCTTCCCCCATTTTTCTGCTTGAAAGGAAAGCTCTGTGTCACTTTTCTTCTCCATTCTCTCTCTCTCCATCCCTGCCATCCTCGGACAAGCCGGATCCGGAGTTTGATGTCCATTTACTGTAGCTGCCATGACATTGAACTGCAGCAGCGAGCGGTGGAGTATAATGCCCTCTTCCGGAAGTACGACCACCTCAGGTACTTGCCAGCTCAGCTCTCTAGGGGCCACTAGAGCAGAAACCGGGGAGGGCTGGAAACTTGCATCGTTGTCACGTTGTATGGGAGCAATAGGGAGTTTGAGCCGGGACCCTGGGATTCTGTCTGTAAGGATGCAAAATGTATGTTCCTAGTCCTCATTGGTACAGCAAAAAATGCTGCAAATGTGTGGATGGTGTCCAGTGAAAAATAGAAGGGGCTAAGCAGAACCTGCAGTGCTTAAGGGATTCTTACAGGCCTTCTTCTTTTCTGTTCTCTTCCCCACAATTTCTGTTCCCAAGGACTAGCCCCAACAACCCATCACTCTTCGTACCTTGGTCAGTTTTCTATATTTCTTTCTTCCTTCATTAAGTTAAAAAAAAATTACTGTGAGATGTCCATGAAAACTAGAAAGGTTTTTCTAGTCCTTTAGGGATTAGAAACTTGTTTTATTCTTTCAAGAAAAATGAAGTTGCTCAGGGTGAATCTCAAAAAGGCAATTGTTACCCTGCACATTCCTGATCTCGTCTGATCTCGGAAGCTAAGCAGGGTCAGGCCTGGTTGGTACTTGGATGGGAGACCGCCTGAGAATACCGGGTGCTGTAGGCTTATACCATAGTCTTTCGAGACTGAAGGTTGCCAACCATTCTGCTGACTTCAGCCCAGTGCATCCATTAAACCCAGTGGCCCACTGCCTGGATCAGCCAACCCAATGCCTCTAGGAAGCCTCTGAGCAAGACCAACCCAAAGCGTCCCTGTGCCCAAGGCTGTGCGCCAAATGTTGCTCTCCCCTGTACAGCAGACAGCCACCTCTGCCGCCCCCTCCTCCTGCCAGAGCAGAGAGTGGTGGGCTAGAAATCTAAGCCAGCAGTCTTGTCTTCTCCTTTCCCATTTCCTCTGCCATTCTGTGTCTCTCTTCCTTTTTGAATTGAATCGAAGACTGGCAGAGACAATCACCTTCCTGTGCACCCCCCCCCCCAATTCAGAGGCACACGGCCTCTGAATATGGGGATTGCATGTAGCCATCAGGGCTAACTATGAGCTGCGGGGCCTTTCTCTGCAAGGAGGCTGGTCCAGTCCCCAGTTCCTTTTGTCATTTTGAGATGGGGTGACCAGTGTGCACACAGTCTTCCAGATACAACTGCACCATCGATTGGTATTTCTTGTTGGCAACCTTCAGTCTCGAAAGACTCTGGTATCGCGCTCTGAAAGCTGGTTCTGGAACAGCGTCTAGTGTGGCTGAAAAGGCCAATTCAGGAGTGACAATCCCTTCCACACTGGGAGCAAGTGCAGTCTGTCCCTGGCCTGTCTCCCTGGCTACGGGCCTTCCTTCTTTGCCTCTTTGCCTCGGTCTGTTGGCCAAGTGTCTCTTCAAACTGGGACAGGCCATGCTGCACATCCTGCCTCCAAGTGGGCCGCTCAGAGGCCAGGGTTTCCCACCTGTTGAGGTCCACTCCTAAGGCCTTCAGATCCCTCTTGCAGATGTCCTTGTATCGCAGCTGTGGTCTACCTGTAGGGCGCTTTCCTTGCGGGCATTCCAATACTAGCAGGTTTCTGTACTCAGTCAGCACTAGATCTCTCTCTTCATTGTCTCCCATTCTGCTCTCACACACATACCAAGATTTCCACTCAATGCTTCCTCTCTCTTGTAGGGGATCCATATTGGAGAAGATGCCCTTAGTGGAGAAAACTGGTTACAGTGAGGAAGGAGGTGAACCAGAACAGAATGGAAGACAGGCTGTTACTGCTCCTGTCCTGGAGATGGCACCATCAAGCAATGGCAAGCATCAGGATTCCAATCAGGTGGGGGCTGCATCTTCATATGGCTGCCATTAGGAGGCACCAGACACAGAATAGATCCCCCCTGCACATGAAACTGCTGACCTGGAAGGGGGAAAATTGCAATTCAGGTTATTGGCCCCAAGTGAGGGTTCAGTTAAAAGCCAAATCAGCATCAGACCCAGGTAGTGTTGCCCCTGGATTGCAGTGGTGTAGCTAAAGGGGGTGCAAAGCTTTAAGTTTTGCAGGGAGCCTCACCGCAGAGTGCAAGGGGCCCCTCTCCCCCCTTCGGAGCCATTCCAGGCAGAGGGAGCAAAACAGAGGCGGTCCAGCCATCTATTGTATGTCAGTGCTGCCTTCACTTTGCTTGCATCAGATCAAGAGCTTCTCAGCTGGCTGCCAGCTCATAACCAGCTAGACCTGTAACTGAACCAAAATAGATTTGTCAGACCAGAAGATACCAGACCAGACCCAAAATGTCCCGATTTGGAGGGGCTTGGGAACATTCCACCCTTGCCCCTTGCGCGATTTCTCAAACCTGCTTCTAGAAGCAGTACCGGTGGTCTCACCGCAGCCCCCAAGAGAAGTCTGCTCTTCATCTCTTCAGCCTTGTGTTTTTCCCTCTAGGTCGCCAATCTCTTGGATATCCTTGGGGGGCCCATGGATTCCTCTCCATCCCAGGCTACCACAGACACCCCTGTGGCAGAGCCCTTTCTCGATTTGCTTGGGGATCTAAAGCTCCCAGGTATGTTCCGGCCTCTTCCGGGGGACCTAATTCTGCCCTTCTAGGGTCATGACCCAGAGGTGTGTGGGCTGGCGACGGTTTCTCAAGAGCAAGGGCAAGAGCCTCCTCATGCCCTTGGATGCACTGTATGATAATTTCTGCATTCTGGGGTTTGGCTCTGGCATTCAGGCCAGATCCCTGGACTGAACTGGGATGATGCCGGGACTATCTGGATGTTGAGAAGCTGTACAAACACATCATCAACTGGAGGCGGGTTGATGGCATGCAGGGCGGGAGAGGGATCAGAGTGGGCTCAAATGACTGCTTTATACCCAACTACGGGTCTTGCCTTTCCAACAGACGCTGCTCTCTCTGGCTTGGCCGTTTATGAACAAGATGGTCTCCTGGTTAAATTCTCAATGGAGCGACCCCCCCTGGAGCCCACATTGCTGCTCATCACAGCCACAGTATCCAACACAGCCCTTGATGACATCACCGGCTTTTCTCTGCAAGTAGCTGTCCCCAAGGTGAGCCTAGCTGGAGTCAGCTGCTGCCCCACAGGACAGTTTTTGAAATACATCATCAGAATCTGGATACCAAAGAAACCCTTTCCATTAAAAAAAAAAAGGCCCAAAATTTTTCAGGAGTTGTAGAAAAGAAAATGTACACTGTTTGCATCTCTTCCTCTTCCAACAGTCCTTCCAGGTAGAGCTTTTGGCCCCCAGCAGTACGACAGTCCCAGGCCAGGGTGGCCTCCCCATCACTCAGCACATTCGAGTGCTGAATTCAAGGAAGGTAAGTGGAGAAGAGGGGGGGAGGTACAAGACCTGGAAATTGTGTTAACCTGTGGATTCAATTGTGGTGTCATTTCCTGCTGGGCCATCACTCCAAAGTCAGCCATCTCAGTTCTGATTTAGTGGTAAAGAAGTGACATCATCCTGTAAAACAAAGATGGAGAGGTAATAGTAACACCATGACTTAACTTCCTCTTGGCCACTTTTGTGATTACCTCAGAGGAATGTCTCCAAATTTTTCCTCTTCAGACGTTGCTCCTTCTCAATTCCTATCACAAAGGTAGCAGTGATTTCACTTTCCCTCTGTCTTTTATGGGATGATGTCATCCTGGTTGCGTAGCGAGCAGTGCTGTGACATCACTTCCATTTTCTCCAGTGAAGCCCCACCCCCTACTCGCGGTCCCTCCAGCAACACTCACAACTGGCTGACCAAATGCAGCACCTTTTACTTTCTTGATGGCGCAAACTAACACGTTGCCCTCTTTCTTTTAGCAACCTTCAGGACTAGGGACTTAACTTCCTTTAAAATGAAAGTTGGAACTTTCCGTGTCGGATTGTACACCCAATATCAAAACAAACCTTGCAGCGTTTCAGAATGCAGCTTTATTTCACAGTCACTGCAGAGTCTACTCGACATTACATATATATTATTCCATCCTTTCCATCCCCAGCTTCCACTCCGGATGCGATTACGGCTTACTTATACCCTCCCCTCTGGGTCTCTGGTACAACAGATTGAGGAAATCAACTCATTCCCGGAAGCCGCCTGGAAGTGAACTGTGACCCCTGTGCTCACCTCCACCCTGCGATGCTCTCTCCACCTCTGAGAAGAAAACCCTTGCAAAGAGTTGCAATTATAGTAGCGCACCACCAGGAGGCAACTTTGTTCCATCTGGAAGCCCCTATTAACTCTTTTTCACAAGCATGCGTGCACACACACCCCCCCCACACCCACATGCACTAGTGAGAGTGGGAATGCAGAAGGGAAGAACCCTGGATAGAAGGAGATTTGGGGAACAAAGATCTTTTAGAAAAAGTCCCTGAAAGAATACATCTAAAAGAGCCAGTGCCGGAACAGAGGGGTGGAAGGGATTCCCCCTTCCCCACCTTCCTGCTTGCTCTCATTCTCCCTCCTCACTCCCAACTGCTGGGCAATCAATTGAATTGATCAGCTAGATGGGGAAATTCCACAACAACTGAGTGAGACTAAATGGAAATCAATGAAGATAAAGAGTGTGTGTAGGGGGCGGGGGGGAGGAACAACCCAATCCTCAGATAAAAACAAACGAGGCATCACCTGTCCCTCTTCATTTCCCAGTCCAGTTTTTCCTACGTGGATGCGATGCAGATTCCGGCCTGCTTTCCCTGCCACAGGCACCAGCGGTCATTATGCTGCTGCCAGAGCCTCTTCACGGCTGAACTGAGTCGGACTGTCTCACAGCTCATTCTGGCCGTCAGCAATGGCCAGCGAGGGGTTATGAGGACACTGGCACCTGGCACAAGGCATCGAGGTCGTCATGGATACTGGACACTGATAGGCATCAGCCTTCATGCTTAGCTCCTTTCAAAGACTTGAGGCCTAGCAGCTGCTGTTACAACCTCTTGTGGCAATACTTTTCATCAGGTTCATAATAATGCATTATATCAGGAAGCTGTACTTCCTTTAGGGTTTTCCCTTCCCCCTCCCTTTCCGAAATTTGCTCCCTGTCACTCTTGTGGGATGACCTTTGAGTTTTGTGCGTGAATAAAGTCTGACCGTGTGATGGGACTCCACTCAGCCTGTCCTTTCATGTATTGTATTGGCAACCTTCAGTCTCGAAAGACTCTGGTATCGCGCTCTGAATGGTGGTTCTGGCACAGCGTCTAGTGTGGCTGAAAAGGCCAATCCGGGAGTGACAATCCCTTCCACACCGGGAGCAAGTGCAGTCTGTCCCTGGTCTGTCTCCCTGGCTATGGGCCTTCCTTCTTTGCCTCTTTGCCTCAGACTGTTGGCAAAGTGTCTCTTCAAACTGGGAAAGGCCATGCTGCACAGCCTGCCTCCAAGCGGGCCCTTTCATGTAACAGGCTGAAAAGTGCCTGTTTCCCGTCAGTGGAACCCATGCTTCCTCTCTGCTTCCAGCCACTGGCTAGGCTGCTGTGATGTCATAAGCTCCCTATCCAATAAGGAGAAGAGATCAGTTATAGAATGCTGAAAACCAAGGGAGATGCTTTAATGGATTTGAAAACTGGGCAGAAGGAGGAGGGGAAACCACACAGATCCACTGTGTGCTGTTGCAGGGGTGCAAATATCGGGAGCAGAGCAGCAAGGAAGGCAGTGTTTTGAAATCAGATTCAAAAACAAGCCAGCTAAAGGATGGACTGTGGGTCTCCTGCGATTATACAAGCCTCCCTCATGCTCCTTCTCTGTCCAGCCCCTCACCTGGTAGCCCCTCTTACCAATGAGATAATTCACAGCCCCTAGTTATTTAAGTTGCCCTTTCCTTTGGCCAAAGCAATAAAGCAAAACAGGATGCATTTGTCCCCTTTTCAGCTTTATATTCATGCCCTCTTCTCATCAGAGGATGACTGAAGGGCCAGCTGTAAGGGGCCTGGGGGCAAGGTCTCTGTACTTGCCACCTTCTGCAGCCTTCTGGCTTGTAGCAGGGCGTCATAGTGTGCCGGGCGGAATTTATGCAGGTAAGCAGACATCTTTCCAGGAATTCGGGCTTTCTCATCAAAGCCTGTGGGGGGGGGACGACAAAAGAAAGGGGGTGAGTTTTCAATCAACAATCATATGGGGATTTTGCACAAATTTAACATTCTGAGACGTGCCAATCTGAAGTTCTGAATATCAAAGACTATTAAAAAGACATTCTAGATCTTTCTTGAGTGACACCTCTTGTTAACCGACTTCAAAAATTTTAAAACACAAGGCCTGAGCCTTTTTGGGTCCTGCTGTAACTTCGTTCATTGACTACAATTTATAATTATTCCCCTCCACTCCTCTTAGCCTCACAACAACCCGGTGAGGTCGGTGAGGCTGGAGGACCTTGAGCAAGTGGCTCAAAGTCACCCAGTGAACTTCAGGGAGATTCAGGGCTTTAAACCCAGAGCTCCAGCCCACTGCACTAACACCTACATCGCTCTGGCTGCCAATTCAGAAACATGGTTGAATTATCTCACCCAGCTGACATCCCAGCTTCTGGATCCTTTTCAGGGCCTCAGGCACATCCTCTTCCTGCCCCACCACTGCCTCCAGTTCCCCCACAGCGTAGCCAAAATCAGCCTCGTCAAGGTCCACGCTCAGATCGCCCAGGTGATATTTGCGCCGACGGGTTACAAAGCTGGCAAACTCCTCCAGGCCAAGCTCCTCCACGGCTTTAGCCACGTCACCACACCAGCCTGCTGTCATGTGTGCACCCAGAAGCCTGCAGACCTGGGCCACAATCGCAAGGGGACACGTCACCTCTCGGTACTGCATGGCAAGTCCTGGTCTGCCGACTTGCTCCAGTAGCTGTAGTGGGTGCTGGGACTGGTGGCCATCTGGGACATAGCTGGGACTCCGTGGCAAGCAAGGCGGTGGCTGGGGCTCTGTGGCCTGGCTACTAACACAGCCTGAAGCCTTACCGCCCTCTAGCGACTGGGGGGGACATTTCAGCTCCCAGCCAACCCCCTCGCGCTCCCGGAGCCAGTGGTCAGCCAGAGTGAGGCGCCAGTCGGGCATGTCGTAGTACTTGTCGCGGAAGGAGACAGTGCCTTGCAGCGTGGCCCCCAGTGCTGCCAACTTCTCCCCGATGCCAGGCCCATAAAGGAACCTCTGTTCCACCTCAATGGGAGCTGAGGCTGGGCCCACGGTATCTGCGGAAGAGAGCAGGTGCAGTCAATGTTCACGAAAGGACAAGATTATCGCTTTTGGCTGATCACACCTTCCCTTCCGCTTCCAGTCATGGCCTGGTTCTCACTCTGCTGCATCAGTGCCAGGCTGATTACTGTCAAAACACACACGAGCATGGACTGAAAGGGGGAGAGATTCCAGGCTCAGATTTTCATGGGAACAACTGCCACCTCAGTAATGACGGCCGATCCCCAGCGTGCAAGCACTGGTGGTCATTACTCAACAGTGAGGGACAAGCGGTCCACACACGACCAGAGTCAGACTCATTCTAATGCATTATTACAGGACAAAGCCCTGCTGCAGTGTATCTTTTTAAAAGCACAGCTGCAATGAGGATGGGAACAAATTGTTCTAATTACCTGCGCTGCCCCCCAACAGACCTCCTCCCACCCCTTCCTGCTCTGTGCATGACCCCCCCAAAGCTGCTTGACACAGTCCCTTTGGCATTCTGCCCCCTGTTCTTCAAGGCACCAAGCCCTGTCTGAAAGCGGAGCTGGGAGGGGGGGCTTTCCTCCCCCAGCTGCTGCCAACACAAGATCCTCGAGGGGGGGGAGCCTGAGTGGGCTTTGCAAGGCCATCCTCCTGGACCCCCCCCCCAGTGGCTTCTTGCAAGAATCCCCCATTGCCTGAATCACCCAGTGCACCATAAGACCCCCTCCTCATTTGCTCCCTGAAGCACAGCGCCCCCTGGTGCAGCGTGCAGGAAATGCTTCCTCGGCACTCACCTTTCTCCATGTGGGAGGCAGAAGATGCTACTGCTGGCTCATTGCAACCCAGAACAGCACCCGCCATATTGACTCCTGTTCAGGGCCTGGAATGGACTACATCTCCCATAGCCCTTTGCAATGTAAGCAAGAAGAGGAACGGCCACATCCAGTTTTTTTTTTAACTGAGAGCTGGCTGTGATCATCCCCCCTCCCCCCTTTTGATCACTGATTGCGGGAGGAGGAGGAGGAGAATTGCAAGGATGGGAAAAAACTGCCTGGGGAGGCGCAAGGGCACCTGGGAGTTGTAGTGTTATCTCCCCTCCACCCCAAGCAGGTGCCTTTGCATTTTATCATCCCTGCTTCGCCTTTTATTCCCTCCTCTCCCTGTTCTATTTTTTATTCCTCTCCCCCTGCGACTGTCTCGCTCCCTCGATCACAGTTGCCAAGGCAACGGAGAAGCTGCAATTAAGAGCAGCAGGGGGAGGGGGGAGGAGGGAGTGCATTGCAAAGGGGGAGGAAGAGGGAGATGCTTAACCCCTTCCCAGCCAGGCTCCAGGACTACTGGGTTCTCTGGGAAGGATCAGCTGGAAGGGTCACCCTTCCTGGGTCCTGTCTGCAGAGCTGGGGAAGGGAGGGGTAGATGGGGGGGAGGGATGATCCAATAATATTCCAATAATAATTGGAATACTAAAGTTCTTCTAGCGCTGGAAGAAGCTCTTGTGTCTCTTTTGAATGTGGAGGTCTGCATTGCTCATGCAACAGTAGCCATGGAGCAAATGCTACTCCTGTAACAATACTGGGAGGAAGGAAACTGCAGAGATCAAAGACTGGGATGCAGTGGTGTAGCTGGAGGGGGTGCAAAGCACCCAGTTTTGAACCCGGCTTGCAAGGCACTATGTGTTGCATGGAACCTCACCTTGGCTTGCAAGCGGCCCCCTCCTGGTAGCCGCTACAAAGGGGAGAGGGCCTCTTGCACACCTGCAGTGAGACTTCATGCAACACATAGTGCTTTGCAAGCCAAAGTGAGGCACTGTGCAAAACTGAGTGCTCTGCACCTCCTCAGGCTACTCTACTCAGGCCTCTGCAGAGTGGGGTAGATCATTGGGGGGCAGCGGGGATGAACTAGATTGGGAGGGGGCATGTCTGCTACCCCAGGGAGCCCATGTGGAAGAGGAAGATGGTAGGAGAAGATCAGGCTTCTCCTGCCCTCTGCTCCTGTGCCTTGAACAGGCACCTGATACATAAGAACAGAAGAAGAGCCCCACTGGATCAGGCCAAAGGCCCATCTAGTCCAGTTTCCTGTATCTCACAGTGGCCAGCCAGGTGCTTCAGGGAGCACACAAGACAGTAAGATACTTGTATTCTGTTGCCGCTCCCTTGCATCTGGTGCTCAGAGATAGGCTACCTCTAAAACCCAAAGGTTGCATCCAATCATGACCCAGTCATGACCTGTGACCTGTGATGGACTTTTCATCAATCTGTCCAATTCCCTTTTAAAGGCATCTACACCAGGTATCATCACAACATGACAAGGAGTTGTCATGTCTCCCTGCGGCAAGGAGTTCCACAGAATAATTATGTGCTGGGTAAAGAAATACTTCCTTTTGTCTGTTCTAACTCTCCCACTAGTCAATTTTAGTGGATATCCCCTTGGTTTCGGTGTTGTGTGAGATGGTATTGAGCTGACCACCAGCACCCCAAGGTCTAATACAGGGGTGTCAAACTCGTTTCATACAGAGGGCCGAAGTTAGCATTCAGGACGCCTGCTCTGAGAGCCGGAAGTGATGTCATTAACCAGAAAGTGACATCATTAAGTAGCCGATGGCCAGAAATCAGCACTTTGTTCTCATTATCTGCAAATGACAGAAGAGAAAATATGCAAATGGTTTGACTATATTTCAAGATATGGGAGAGCCCAATTTTCATGTGGGCTGCTGTTTCAGCAGTAACACCTCAGCACTGCTCAGCAGCTGAGAGCCTGGGGGCAGAATAAAAAGCTTCCAGGGGCTGCATCCTGCCCCCGGGCCTTATGTTTGACACCCCTGGTCTAATCTGTCACAGATGGCTCAGAACCCACCAGCACATGTGTGAAATTTTGATTTCTTGCCCAATGTGCATCACTTTATGCTTATTTACACTGAGACACATGTACCATTTTGCAACCCATTCCCCCAGTTTTGACTGATCCCTCTGAAGCTCTTCACAGTCCGTTCCAGACTTCAACACCCAGAATAGTTTAGTGTCATCCGCAAACTTGGCCATTTGGTTGCTGATCCCCATCTCCAGGTCATTTATGACCACGTTGAAAAGGGCTGATTCCAAGACTGATCCTTGGGGCGTACCATTTTTCACCTCTCTCCATTGTGCAAAATGCCCATTTAAACCCATTCTGTTTCCTGGTCTTCAACCAGTTCCTAACCCATAAGAGGACTTGCCCTCTTATTCCCTGACTGTGGCGTTTTGATGAGGGACCATGTCAAATGCCTTCGGAAAGTCTAGATATAGAAGACAAGTGGGTTCACCAACATCCCTGTTGCTAAAAGGTCAGTGAGGCAAGACTTACTACTGCAGAAGACATGCTGATTCTCCCTCAGCAAAACTTGTTCTTCTAAATGCTCCAAGATGCTGTTCTTGTTTAGGGTTTGCACCATCTTACCTGGAACAGAAATTACATTGCCCAACCTGTGGTTTACTGCATCTGCACTCCCTTCTCTTTTAAAGACTGGCATGACATTAGCTATCCTCTGGTTCCTTGGCACATTGGCCCATCTTAAGGGACAAGCAGCATATTAAGGGACAAGTAGATCAGCATTCTTGAGTTCCTTAAGAACTCTTGGATGGATGCCATTTGGGCCTGGTGACTTTATTATTGTTATTATTATTATTTATATACTGCTTTTCAACAAAAAAAGTTCACAAAGCGGTTTCCAGAGAAAAATCAAATAACTAAATGGCTCCCTGTCCCAAAAGGGCTCACAATCTTAAAAGATGCAAAAGAACACTAGCAGACAGCCACTAGAAAAGACACTGCCAGACTTATTGATCTGTAATTTGTCAATAAGTTCTGAAATGTCCTCTCGTAAACTCTATTTGACTTAATTCTTTAGTCACCCTTCCACGGAAAGGGGGGGGGGCTGTTCAGGCAGCTAGATCTGCCCAGGCTCTTCTGCCATGAGGACAGATGCAAAGAAGTCATTTAATTTCTCTTCAATCTCCAGGTCCCTTTTGATCTCCCCTCCCCCCCCCACCCTTCCACCATCCAACAGGCAAACTGCTTCTGTGGCAGGTTTCCTGCTTCTAATATATTCTAAAGAGCTTTTATTATTTCCCTGAATGCTGCTGTCGATGTGCTCCTCCTTCCTTTGAGTCCTGCATGGCATTTTTTTCATTTCTTCTGCCAGAGTTTGTGTTTTTTCTTATTCACCAAATGAACACCACCAAACTTTTATCTACAAAAGCTTTTGGGGGCATGGACCATGTGGGCCTTTTTGGGGCTGAATAAGGCCCCAATCCTATGCATACTTTCCTGAGAGTAAGCCCCCCTGAACGCAGGGGTTTACATCTGAGTAGACAGGCATAGGATTGTATTGTAAATCTCCAAGTGATGCCACCTGCCTGTTATTGCAAAAATGAGAGCCAGTATTTGCTCAGCCTCTGTGACATCCCAAATCCACCTTACCTCATGGTAGAGCTGCCCCTGTGGAAAGAAGTTAGGGGGCAATTTGGTCGTGGTTCTGGAGTTGGACTTAGACCTAGAAGATCCAGGTTCAAATCCCCGCTCAGCCATGAAGCTTCCTGGGTGACCTTGGGCTGGTCACTATCTCTCAGCCTCACCTACCTCACAGGATTGTTGTTCGGACAAATGGAGGGAAGGAACCATGTACACCAACTTGAGCTTTGGAGGAAGGGTGGTATAAAAACGTAAAAAAAACCCTAAATTTGAGACAAGGGTCACGATGGCTTAAGCTCAGACTTTCTTCCAGTACCAGAACTTGGCCCCAAATGCATTGTATGAAATCACCTCTGGGCAAGTGCAGAGTGCCTTTCCCTCACCATGGAGTAATTACAACCAGTCCCTGCAAATATAGGAACAGAGAAAAGGAGAATACTTTTCTGGAAGTACATCCCTTTGTAGGTTCCTTTGATAGAGCCTCAGCAGAAGAACCTCTGAGAGGACACACTGTTTGCATGCAGCTGGTCCTGGGTTCAAACCGTGACATATCTGTTGACAAGGAATCTCAGATAGCATTTCTAGGGAAGAGCTCTGCCCAGGACCTTGGAGAGCAGCTGCTGATCTGAGTACAGGGTTAGACTGGCAAGGGGAGGTACATTTCTTGCTGTGGCTGATAATTCTCTTATTGCTAACATTTTTAGTTTTTATTTCTGGGTGTTCTTTTTATTTGCCGCATATGTTTGCAATAGTTTTTCATGTGGAATGAGCTGCCTTCAGGGTTATTTCATAGGGCATGAGGTACCCTTCCTGGTTTTATCCCCCCCTCCCCGCAGCATCTCCAGTTAAAAAGGGTACAATCAGGCCTTGGCAAGAGAGAGCAGCCAGAGGGTCAAGGTGGCAGACCAGGACTAGAGCCAAAAAGGTAGGTATGCTTCCCTTCCCTTCCCTGGATTTTCCTGCTATTTGGGTGGATTCTCATAGTTACTTATTTGCATATTTAATTCTGGGAGGTGGGCTCTGTTTGAGCTACAGGCTGTTAACAAATAAGTGGGCAGCTGGACAGACGGGCAGCTGTTCTGACAGAGGTACAAGGAGCCCTTTATTCTAAATATTATTTTGCTACTTCTTAGTACACAATTTCTAGAAAAAGAGAGGGCCACACTTGAGAGGAACACCCTTGATCCTCCCCTTTCCCCTTTGATGTGTGGATACTCGTTTTACTCAGTGATGAGTAATGTAACTACTCTGCACTTGCTCAGGAGCACTTATGAGTACAAGGACAGCCCTTCAGGGAAAGACTGAGGGCCAACCCTATCCAACTTTCCAGTGCCGATGCAGCCACAATGCAGCCAGAACAAACATTCCCATACATTGAGGCCTCCATGACTGTCCCTCACCACCATTGGCATGGCTGCATCACGATGAAAAGTTGGATAGGGTTGGGCCTGAGCATCTAGTCCAGCATCCTGTATCCAACCATGGCCTGCTTGATGTTTCCACAAATTCACAAGCAGGGCAACAGCCCCCCACCCACTTCTATTGCCACATACTGCCGGACAATGGTGACTCAGAATGAACTGCCTTAGATCAAGGAGTTTCCTTTTCATGTGCAATGGCTAATTCTGGCTGATAGGCCTCTCCTGCGCCATGAATTTGGTCGAGCCCCTATTGAAGTCATCTAAGTAAGAGATCATTATCAAAGATCTTGTGGCAAAGAGTTCCACAAGGAAAAAAATGTACCAAATGTGAAATAGTCCTAGGTATGTGCAAGCTCCTGGTTTATAGAGGTAGGCTACCTCAGATTGCCAGATGCAGGGGAGGGCACCAGGACACAGGTTGTGACTTGTTGTCTTGTGTGCTCCCTAAAGCATTTGGTGGGCCACTGTGAGATACAGGCAGCTGGACTAGATGGGCCTTTGGCCTGATCCAGTGGGCCTCTTCTTATGTTCTTCCCAGGAGACCTTGCAGGTCTTCTTGTTCTGGTGTACTCCCTGGGGCATTTGGTGGGCCGCTGTGAGATACAGGAAGCTGGACTAGATGGGCCTATGGCCTGATCCAGTGGGGCTGTTCTGATGTTCTTAACTACAATTCCCAGAATGCCTTGCAGGTCTCTTGTTATCTGGTGTGCACCCTGGGGCATTTGGTGGGCCGCTGTGAGATACAGGAAGCTGGACTAGATGGGCCTATGGCCTGATCCAGTGGGGCTGTTCTGATGTTCTTAACTACAATTCCCAGAATGCCTTGCAGGTCCCTTGTTATCTGGTGTGCTCCCTGGGGCATTTGGTGGGCCGCTGTGAGATACAGGAAGCTGGACTAGATGGGCCTATGGCCTGATCCAGTGGGGCTGTTCTGATGTTCTTAACTACAATTCCCAGAATGCCTTGCAGGTCTCTTGTTATCTGGTGTGCACCCTGGGGCATTTGGTGGGCCGCTGTGAGATACAGGAAGCTGGACTAGATGGGCCTTTGGCCTGATCCAGTGGGGCTCTTCTTATGTTGACCTGAATGTTCATCTTATCTTCTTTCATATGTGTTAGGGCTGGGCCCTGGCACTGAAAATACAGCGATGGTGAGCAGGTGCAGAATGGAGGAGTGCAGATGAATCAAAGGTCGAATTCAGAAAAAAAAGGCAGCTTCAAATGTTTCAAGCAGAATAACTGACCTGGGAGACGCAGCTCCCTGGCAGAGCATAGGTTTTTCACCTGCATGGTGCCAGGTTCAGTTCCTTGGCATTTCTGGGTAAAAGGCAATCAGGTAGCCAGACACTCTCTGCCTGAGAGCATATTAATGGGGGAGTGGGGGGCCTTGGACCACAGGTGCCAAGCTGCAGGGGGGAGACAAAGGCCACCTCCCAATTTTTAAAACCTTGGTATTTTCAAATATGTTATATTTCAATCAGTGCATAATTTCATGCAGAATGCAATGAAACAAACCGTGTTGAAATATCTCTAGTCTATCAAATGTTATAGCCAAAAAACCAGAAAAGGAAAACACAGTGACCTTATGTAACAAAACGTGGACTGTATTAAGAATCCAGTAACGAAAGGTGAACATGGTAACAAAAAGTGGATTACACTGGAATTACCACTGGGAATAAATAGCTTGTTGCAAGCATTCTAGAAATGTATTCTTTATAAATGTACGTATGCTTTGCCTTTCTTTTATATTACAACAAAACTACTTTTGTTTGTACGATAGATCACAAGCCCACTGTGTATTATCTTGATGGGCATTCCTTCCCTGTTTTGAGTTGGATTGTGATACTAAAATTCATTACATATATGTGAACCCCACTATATAGAAGTTCAATAAAAGGAAATGTTTCCTGTCTGTGCTTCTTCTCTGGCCATTATTATTATTATTATTATTATTATTATTATTATTATTATTATTATTATTATTTCATATCATGACTATTACTGAAAATAATTTTGTCATGGGGAGGTCCCCAAAATTTATGGGTACCAAATGACTTTTGTATGCCACTGCCTGAGGGCCCAAACCTATTCAATTTTTGAGTGCTGGTGCAGCTGTGCCAGTGGGGTGTGTGCTGTATCCTGTGGTGGAGGAGCAATCACTAGGGCCTTCTCAAGGTATAGCACAAGTGTCCCCTTACCACGGGACTGCATTGTGGCTACACTGGAGCTGGAAAGTTGGATAGGATTGGGCCCTGAGTCCCTAGAGAACTGCTGCCAATCAGATCAGCCAGTTCTGGGATAGGTGGACTCAGCCAGCCTGGGTCAAACAGGCAGCCCCTTGAGAATGTCCAAGGCAAGCTTGACCATCTCTCTCTCCCACCAGGATCTGGGACTGCCTGGAGACCGAGGCCCTGCCCTTTGCAACCCGGGCAATGATCAGCGCTTTGACCTACTCTGCAGGGCGGTTGTTCAGGGGGAGTAGCGAGGGCACTGAAGCAGCATGGCCTTCTGAAGTTCAACCACAATACCCAGACGTGATTATGAGGCCAGTCATGCAGGATGCAGGTCACTTGCGGTCTCACCTGGCGGGCCACTGTGAGACGCAGGAGCCGGGCCGGACGGTCCCCGGGGCCGATCCAGCGGGGCCCTTGTGTGCGTCCTGTGGCGAGGAGTTCCACAGACTGGGAGTGTCGCCGTGAGATCGGGCGGGGGCCGCTCCGGAGGCCGCCTGCCCGGGTGGACTACAGTTCCCATCCTGCGCCCGCACCTGCCCGGAGCCGCCCCGCCCCACTGCGAGCCCGCCCCCTGGCTGTGCCCGTGCGTGTGTGTGTGAGTGAGTGCGCGTGTGGCTGGCTGGCTGGCTGGCGGGCGGGGGGAGGGAGGGAGGGGAGGGGAGGGGAGGGCATTGATTATTCCATTGTGTGAGCAGCCGCCGCCAGGTCCGGGGACGAGGCGGGCTGGGAGGCGGACGAGTGGAAATCAATGGGGAAGCCCCGGCGCGGCGAACCCCATCGATTTTTGCCTGCCTGAGCCGAGGCGAGCCGCGCCAGGCGCCGAGCGGCAGAGCGGGCGGCGAGCCCGGCGGAGGGGCGCTGACAAGCCGGCCCCGCGCCCCCGCCCGCCCGCCCGCCAGCCAGCCAGCAGCCCCGCGGCCCCGCCGCTCTCCGCGCGGAGTGTAAGTGGCATCGATTTCCCATCCTCGCCTCCAGCCGGGCGGTGCGTAAAAGCGCACGGAGCGCAGCAGCGCCGGGCGGGCGGGCGGGCGGGCTGGGCTGGGCGGCGGGCAGAGGATGCTCGCAACGCGGAAGGGCAGCCGAGGGGGGAGGAGCAGGGCGAGGCGAGGCGAGGCGCGCCGGAGTGCCAGGGGGCGCTGCGGGGGGGCGCCCGGGGCGGGCCCGGGCCGGCCGCTGCGATGGCACTTGGCGGAGCGGGGGTCCTCGCCGGGCTGGGAGGCTCGCTGCGCTCCGCACCCCTCCCCCTCCCCCGGCATCGAGAGGAGGCTGATGGGGGGGCGATGAGGAGAGCGGCGGGGGGCGAGGATCGGGCACCGCGGGCGTCCCAGAAGTGGCACGCGGGGGGTGGGGGTTGGAAGAGAGGCAGGAGACGGCGGGGCGGGGGGCACGACTGGGACCCCCTTTCTCTGCCCCCCCCCATTCTCCACAGCCGCCTCTTTTCTTGTGCTGCGTCCGACCCACCCCCGACACCTTCCTGGCCCCCCCCCGCCCAGCTCACCACCCTGGCTGAGCCGTCACCCCCAGGCCCATCCAGGCTCCCCTCCCCAGGCACCCCTGCCTGCCTCCTTCTCTGGCCCTGCACCTGGTGGCATCTCCATCCATGCCCTCCTCAAGCCCACTGAGCCTCCGTGTGCCTCCACCTCCCCCCTGCCTGGATGCCCGACTCCCTCCAGCCAGCCTTCTCCCTGTCTCCTGCCTTGGCCACCTGGCCAGCGTCCTCCCAGCACCCCTGCCTGGGCCCTCCTGCTCTCCTTCCGCATCCTTCTGGCCTTCCCTTGCCTCCTGACCCCTCGCTGGGCTTCCCCCTCCTCTCCCTGGACCTCTGACAGACGGCAGACGAAATGATGGAGGGACCCAGGAAGGCCAACTGACAGAGGTGCAGGAGCCAGGAGTGTATTGGGCAGCTCATATTTTCCACTCCGCGACAGATTGTCGACACGCCGCTCCGTTAACAACTCATTTAATTGATTTTACAATCTTTCTTCCCTGCCTCCCTCCCTTGCTTGCCTTGTGCCTCAGTTGACGCTGGCTCCGCTCGCTCTCTCTCTCTCATCCACCTCTACTCTGTCATTTCCTTCATCCCTGAATTTGCCTGCAGTGGGAGGCAAATGAAAACAGAATAGAATGGCAGCAGAAGAGGCATGGGGTGGTAGACTTTGGACCAGGACACCTGGGTTCCTAAGAAGCCGAGGGGACGCTAGCAAGAGCTAAGAGAGATGAGGTCTTCTGGGTTCCCTAGAAGAGGGCTCTGATTGAAGTGAGAAGAGCGGGCCAACCTCCCACTGATTTATGTGCATGTGCTCCTCTGATTCTGTTTATTCATTTGGATTCAGGGCTTATCGCCGTACCAGCTTCCATGCTACATCCATGCCCAATATGCCCTCTTCTCAGCATCCCAGAAATATCAGGATAGGCTGGATGTACTTAGTTGGGGAGCAAAATGCACTTTTCACATGCTCAGGGGCATGCTGGTCTTTAAAAATGATCATCTTTTGGCATTGATGATAAACAGCCCAATCCTAGGCATGTCTACTCAGAAGTAAGTCATCAGAGTCAATGGGGCTTACTCCCAGGAAAGCGTGGATAGGATTGGGCTGCAAGTCCTGATTGGATTTGTATAGATGTACGTGTTTCTTTGCTTCTGTTTTTATCTAGCATTTTTATACTTGTAAAAGTGTTTTACAATTCCCATGACAACTCTCCGTGATGGACTGTTATTCCCATTTTGTAGATAGGGAAACTGAGGATGTGCAAGTAAGTGAGAAGTGACTTGCCCAGAACCATAGGGTGATGAGACCTTGACAGAGGTGGGACTTGGAGCCAGGCCTCTGCCATCAGAGTTCAGATGAAAGAGATTCAGAGGAAGGTGGAATTTGCAAGCAGATTCCCTTCATTTACTTCACAGTAAAATGTTACGTTCTAGTTCTCTCCTTCCCCCCCCCCAACATTCATTGTTGGATTTAAAGGGGTGGCAAGAGAGACAGACGACACAGAGCCTTGATACAGAATATACAATTGAATCAACAAGTATTCTTCATGGTTGCTTTTCAAAAGTGACATCTGAAAATACTCTCAAAAAGATTGAATTTGGAAATGTTGCTGAGTCTTGAAATGAGGTGAAATTTGCTTTCTCTCTTCGCGCCACGTCTTCTCTTTTCTCTTGGGCTCTCTGAGTTAAGCCGTTTCTGCCCAACGTTGCATATACGCAACAGGGAACAAATGTGTACACCTGTGGGCCAGGCAAAAATGGGTAGTCAGGTCCAGGGTTCCAGGATGGAGAGCAGTCAGTGTACATAACAGTGCATTATGCTGCATCGTCTCTCATCCTGAATATCCCTCTTGCTTTTGAGTTCTGTGTCACGTCTGAGGTGTGGAGTTTTGCAAAATGTCTTCTGGTGTTAGCCAGAAATGTGAGCAAAGCAGTTTTGCTTTATTTACTATCCATAATTATTTAGTTTGCCTCAATTTCTAAAACAGCTGTAGGGAGAGGAAAGAGGTATGTGTAGCAGCCAATCCTAACCTGCTCTGGAGCAAGCAGGCTGGCTGGTCTGCACTGGATCTAGGGCTGGGCTAGGCCAGGTTGCAGTGCAACTCAGAGTAAGGGGAAGTCATTCCCCTTATCCCATGTCATGGGGCAGGTGCCCCTGTGGGGCTACTCAAATCTGCGCCACCTAAACTGGGTCGCCCAGGTGGGGGGTTAGGATCCAGCCTAAGTGCTGGATCCTGGAACTACCCCCCTCTCGGGCCTAGCCTACCTGCCATCCTCAAGCCCCCATACTGGCGGCCCACCATTGGTACAAGCATATCTCCAACCAGCGTGAATGCAGCACCAGGAGGCTGGTGTGTGTCCTTGCACTGGCCTACCTGACTCCCAAATTGTCGCAGATGTGCTTTACGATACATTCACGACACTCATAGACTGGCGCAGGGGACTTGTGCCGGCCTAACCCAAGGTTAGGATCACATTCTAATTGTCAGACCACTGCTGGTGCAGGGTTGATGGGGGTCCTGGCTTAAACCCTTCCATGGTGCTCCATCCATTCCCTGATGGTGCTTTGGATACCACTGGGCCTCTGGTGCAGGAGTTGATCTGGCCGTGTGCCTCCTCTGATGGCTGTGGGCCCGTGGCCACTGCCTAACCTGGCCAAACTCTGACACTACTCCTGGCCATGATCAAGATAATGGTCCCCCCCTCCCCAAAAAACTGTACAACATAGCATGAAATCAGGCACCAAATCCATGACCACAAACATGTCCACAGACATTAACAAAAAACCATAGGCTTACAGAAGAGTACACGTGGCACAGTCGGAAATGGCTCATTCTGCTGATAAAGTCACTAGAGCTCAACTTGCTATTATTTTTAATTTGTAAGACTTTTTGCAAACAAAAAAAAAATCATGCCATATATTGGTTTTTCTCTCTTTACAATAGGCCTGGGAAGCAGGCCCCTTTTAATTCCCCTTTTGGCAAACAGAGGTTGAGCATGATTCAATAATGAATCATTGGTAAGGCTAAGATTGGAATGCAGGGCCCTACCCAGATTGGTTGCTGAACCTCAAAGCCACACCTCCTGCCATTTTAAGCCCAGTGCCCAGTCTAGTGTACAGCCACTGGACTGTGGCTATCCAGTGGCACTTAATCAGAGTTATTAGTATTATATGTTGCTGGGCTTTGTCCTGTCACTGAAGATTTGTTTTTGAGTCTGACTCAAGCTAAATGCCAGGAATGGTAAAATCCCATGGCATGCAAGTCAGAAATTCAAGGCAACAAGAGTCCCATATAGATACAGTACTGCATGATCATCAAACCATAGTTGTGGGATTCAGTAGTACAAGATGTGATGGCCATTGGCTTAGATGACTTAACCCATTTCTGCCCAGCCTACAGGTGTACACATTTGATCCCTGTTGCGTAGATGCAACATTGGGCAGAAATGTCTTAAAAGGAGACTGGAGACATTCATGGACGAAGAAAGGTCTATCAACGAGTATTGATCATGATAGCTTAGGCTACCTTTGTACATAGATGTTCTATTGCTGAATAAGTCCTGGGGATAAACAGCAGGAGGGGTGTTGATATGCTCTTGTGAGTGCCCAGAGATACCTGGCGGGAAACTGTGGGAAGCAGGATTGGACCGGCTAGACTTTTGGTTCAGTTTTTCAAGGTGGTTCTAAGCATAGAAGAACAGTCTAGGCCAGCCATTTTCAACCACTGTGCCATGGCACACTGGTGTGCCGCGAGTGGTCCACAGGTGTGCCACAGGAATTTGGTGGTAGGTCATTTATTATTATGGCCAATGGGAGCATGGTGTGCCTTGTCAATTGTCCAAAACCTGGTGGTGTGCCTTGACCATTTCAGTGCCTTGTCAGTGTGCCGTGAGATGGAAAAGGTTGAAAATCACTGGTGTAGGCAATTAGATAGTGTCATACATAAAGCCAAGAAAATATTAGCACCAGCCTCGTAACCATCTCACACCAAGCATGTGCTTTACAACAGCCCATGCAGAAATGTAACACAACACAGAAACCAGCACACAGCACTGAACCCCTGATGAGATCTTAGATGAAATGCACATTGTAGACCCAGGAGGCAACATACAGAACCCAAGTCTATGTACACAAGTCCCTACAATATACAAGACAATTGTGGACAGTACAAAAACTGCATGTACCACCACCACCCAACCTCCACTATTTAAATATGGTGGAGGTATACCCCATAATATTAATCAACAATATACAAAGTTGTACATAACCAAGTGCAAGAGAAAATGAGGTCAGGTTCCTATCCCCCAAGAATCTATAGCTGTATAGCAGGGGTGCTCACACTTTTTTGGCTCGAGAGCTACTTTGAAACCCAGCAAGGCCCGGAGATCTGCCAGAGTTTTTTTTACAATGTTCGCGCCATCATAACATATAACATTTATGTGTACAATGCATGTTGGTGTACCTTGAGCCCCACTGAGTATAACAGGACTTACTCCTGAGTAGACGTGCCTAGGATTAGGCTGTGAGGCTGCAATCCTAGCCACACTTACCTGGGAGTAAGCCCCATTGAGTACAATGGGCCTTACTCCCGGCGTTTCCTCCCAGAGGCACCTGAAGGGGGGGAGGTTGGCACTCCGCAATCTACTCATTTTGCCTCGTGATCTACCGGTAGATCGCGACCCACCTATTGAGCACCCCTGCTCTATAGGTACCAGTCAACTAAACGGTACAACTTACAAAATTTGTGTTAATTGTTATAAAAGCACACCCTTAGAAACCTTTGAGAAGTATCTGCATCTGAAAACAAAAGGGTCACATAAGAATGTAAAGAAGAAATATCAAAGTGGTTTGTGTTGAGCCTTATTGGACATATACTGTAATCCTCACAAATGACCCTGTAAGGTAGACCATGGATGGATGTGAGTGGGTGGGTGGGTGTGTATAAGGTGAAAATAGGTGCATTGGGACAAAGGAATACCTGTGTGTGTCCTTGAATGTACTTATCAGCCAGAGAATAAATATTGTACAACACTTTTGCACCCACGATGTACAGACCACCCTGTCACTTTTGCCATTGCAACTCATCTGCCCCTGAAACTTCCCTCTTCGGCCACACAGCTGTCTGGCAACAATAGGCAGCCTGCCTTGCAGGCACTCATCTGCTACTTCAAAAGACTATTTTGTCAGTGTGCAAAGAACCAGTTCACAGGTGTGTTGAGCACAGGAGTTCTGTGTATCTGCCCAGAGTTCAGCTGTTGCCAAAGTGGTTAATCTACAAGTAGGTTCTCCACAAGCCTAACCTGCAACTTGTCTGCCCATGCGGACTGAGTGCTGCATGGTTCAGTAGGCAAGAAAGCTTTGGATGACTGGCCGTGTGTGGCCTTAGTCAAATAATTCTTGGGTTTGCTTTCCTCACACAGGCATTGCAGTAATATGCACCTATTCCCAAATGCAGAAGCCATGATCACAATATGTACTACTACTGAACCCACTACAAACAATTCCTTGGGTGCCCAGTTTGTACAACCCACCCATGTGTCCCCATAACCCTGTGTGTTGAGGGAAACTCAGGTTGAATTTCTGGTGCTGATTTATACATACAACGTGTATAAATGCTACGACACAATGCGGCACGCTTTGAAAAGTTGAAAAATGTGCTGCTGATCTTGCTAGATGTGAAGTTAGGCTTGTGGATGCTCCCCTGCTGAAACGAAGCTAGATGGGGTTGGTTGAGAAGGCTTTCTAGGCCCTTGGCTTTAGCTCTTGGACCCAAGGCTAGCAGAATAAGCTATGCAGATGTGTGATTTGTGTGAAACACAGAATCCAGCTGTTTTGGGTGCAGAATTTAGGTTTGTTGTTTAAAGCAAAGAGTGTATGCAGCCTGCCTCTGTTCCAGTGATGAAAAGGAGCCTTTTAGTTCTGAATCTTGCAGTTGGCTTCAGAAGGCTGAAGAATGGGCAAAAAAAAATATGAGGTATCCATTGTGCCATCTACCTCCAGGTTTAACTGACGGTGCTTTGGATTTTGTTTTTTTTTGCTATCCTAGAAAGATGTGGGTTGAACAAGTGTAAGGGGTGGGTGGGTGTTGTCCTTGCATAAACAGATTGAGGCTTTGCAATGTATTCTGGGTCACACTGACAGTTTTTGCAGGGAGCTGACCATGCTAGAAGCAGCAGGAAAGTCTGGAATTGTGCATATGGCTTCTGGCATATGGCTTCTGGCCCTTTGTACCATATCACCTTTAGATAGCTGCTTCGTACTGCCAAACTGGCCTGTCTATGGCTGCCATCCCAGGACAGTGTCCATAGGCATGAAAGACTAAGGGCCCAATCCTGCCCAACTTTCCAGCACCAGTGCTGCTGCAGTACAGCCCCAAGGTTCTGTTCCTTGCCTTGAGGAGCCAACGAATGTTCCCATGCCTTGAGGAGGCCTCTGTGAATGCTTCCCCACCACAGGATGCAGCGCATGCCCCATTGGCACAGCTGCACCGGCACTGGAAAGTTGAATAGGATTGGACCTTAAGCCTCTAGTCACCATCCATGCTTGTAAAACATGATCCACTTATCAGAATGCCATTTTAAGGGAGTGTTCACACAATGGCAGGAACAGAGGGTGCACCCAGACACTTGGCCATTGCCTCTGAGAAAGCAGGGATAGCTTGGACCTCCAAAGATGTGCACTTAAAGTTACTACCATTTATTCTTTATTCAGTGCCATCAGGGTCCCTGGTGGCTGGCAAAGTAAGGTAAACAAACAAAAAATGAAAGAAAAGAAACAGTTGGCTCCTGCCCCAAGGAAGCTACAATCTACAGTGCACCACTCTAAAGTTTTTAACCCTCTAATCATTGAAAGTGCTCCATTCTAGGCTCCAGTTTTCTGATAAATGTGTGTATGTGGGTGGGTGGGTGGGGGAGTTCAATTAAGCTGTCTGTGTTTTTTCTTCCACCAATTTTTTGGGTGTCTCACAATGGCATCCCAGTCCTGTTTACTTACAGTATTTGTGCAATTGTGTTTAAGACATAGGTGCCCTTGGAGAGGACAGAGCTTCATATTTCAGCACCACACACACACAAACTGTAACACAATCTCTTTCTCTTCCCCCCCCCCCCACAGCTCATGTCCTACAATTCAAATCCACCCTTTAATGTTTTCCAATTTAGGGTTTGATGTTGAGCCATGAGGGATTCTTGCTTGAGCAAAAACATCAGATGTTAGGTCCCATTGGTGAACAGCTCAGACCATCATGCTAAACCTCACCTTGTGATATACAGTACTTTTTACACCTTGACTTCTGGCCCACCCCCTTTATTTCCAGCTGTATCCATAATCTGTAAAATGTTCTGGGGGGGAAGGACAGTTTAGAGGAACCTCCATAATCAAAATCTACTTTTTGGAGACCTGGCCGAGACCTGCATGTCCTGCAAACAGGCTCCACCGTGATGCACCTTGGGGAAGGTGGGGTTTTGATGGAGCTGTGAATTTTGGGGTGGTGGTTTGATGGGGTGCACTCTGGGAATGCCGTTTGAGAGTTGGAAAAGCGGACTAAGAGCCCCAAGCTATGCATGTCTCCTCAGAAGTCAGTCCCATTATAGTCAATGGAGCTTACGCCCAGGAAAGTGCGGATAGGATTGTAGTCTTTGAGCAGGTCTACTCAGAAGTGTGGATAGGATTGCGGCCTTAGGGCCCAATCCTATGCATGTCTCCTCAGAAGTCAGTCCCACTGTAGTCAATGGAGCTTACTCCCAGGAAAGTGCGGATAGGATTGTAGTCTTTGAGCAGGTCTACTCAGAAGTGTGGATAGGATTGCGGCCTTAGGGCCCAATCCTATGCATGTCTCCTCAGAAGTCAGTCCCATTATAGTCAATGGAGCTTACTCCCAGGAAAGTGCGGATAGGATTGTAGTCTTTGAGCAGGTCTACTCAGAAGTGTGGCTAGGATTGCGGCCTTAGGGCCCAATCCTATGCATGTCTCCTCAGAAGTCAGTCCCATTATAGTCAATGGAGCTTACTCCCAGGAAAGTGCGGATAGGATTGTAGTCTTTGAGCAGGTCTACTCAGAAGTGTGGCTAGGATTGCGGCCTTAGGGCCCAATCCTATGCATGTCTCCTCAGAAGTCAGTCCCATTATAGTCAATGGAGCTTACTCCCAGGAAAGTGCTGATAGGATTGTAGTCTTTGAGCAGGTCTACTCAGAAGTGTGGCTAGGATTGCGGCCTTAGGGCCCAATCCTATGCACGTCTCCTCAGAAGTCAGTCCCATTGTAGCCAATGGAGCTTACTCCCAGGAAAGTGCGGATAGGATTGTAGTCTTTGAGCAGGTCTACTCAGAAGTGTGGCTAGGATTGCGGCCTTAGGGCCCAATCCTATGCACGTCTCCTCAGAAGTCAGTCCCATTGTAGCCAATGGAGCTTACTCCCAGGAAAGTGCGGATAGGATTGTAGTCTTTGAGCAGGTCTACTCAGAAGTGTGGCTAGGATTGCGGCCTTAGGGCCCAATCCTATGCATGTCTCCTCAGAAGTCAGTCCCATTATAGTCAATGGAGCTTACTCCCAGGAAAGTGCGGATAGGATTGTAGTCTTTGAGCAGGTCTACTCAGAAGTGTGGCTAGGATTGCGGCCTTAGGGCCCAATCCTATGCATGTCTCCTCAGAAGTCAGTCCCACTGTAGTCAATGGGGCTTACTCCCAGGAAAGTGTGGCTAGGATTGCAGCCTAACTTTAACACCTACGTACCAGTCTGCTGATGAAAGGGAGAGTTGCAGGCACCATTTGGGGGAAGGCTTTCAGTCCCCCCCCTTCTCCCAGCTCTCCCCACCCCCACCCTACCAGGCAGCAGACTGGAGGGTGCAACAACATCCAAGAGCCTGCTAAATATTGTATGCAAATCACATACAAATGAAGTCCTAAGTGCGTTGCGGGATTAAACCAAAGCAGGGGGAGGGGAGGCGGAGCAGAGACGCTCCCCAGGTTTTGCACAGGGCCCCCCCCCCACTACCCCAGTCCCAATTGCTCCTTGAGGACGGAGCGGGTCTGGGGTCAGAGATGCGGGGGTCTCGCACACAAAAGCAAGCCCCCCAGCCCAGCCGTGCTGGGGATCTGTCGTCCCGGACGACCCCTGCGCGCCCCCCCCCGTGAACGCTGCTCTGATGCGCAAAGATGTGATGGTGGGCTCTTGGGGGGGCCAGATCCGAGGAGGGGGGAGGCTCTCGATCGCAGAGGGGGTGCAGGCTGGGGGCCGAAGGGCATGAGCCGAGCTGCGTGGAGGGGGGAGGAGACGCGAGGGGCCAGCAGCCCCCTCCCCTCCCCTCCCCTCCCGCTGCGCAGGGTAATTTAAAGCGCTGCCTGTCACGGCGCTTCTCGTTTTATTGACTCTCTCTGCCTCCCCTGTCACCCCTCGACATTAATCTCCCCGTTAATCGCCCTGCGCGGAGCCCTCCCCTCCCCTCCCCCTCCGCCCGCAGCCCCTCCGCCCCCCCCCCACGTGCTGGCTGCTCTGCTCGCTCCCATGGATTCCCTCTGTCTCCCAGGGCCCCCCCCCCGCACCCTGGCTTCTCTCCTGGCCCTTTTGTGTTCACCCCCCACCCCCTGCCTCCCACACTCTACCTGGGGCCCCCCCACACCCTTCCCCCTTCGCCTCCCTTCCATTCCTCCTGCCCAGTGGCGTAGCTAGAGGGGGGCAAAGCAATGGGTTTACCAGGGAGCCTCACTTAGGGCGTGCAAGCGGCCCTCCCTTCGAAGCCATTCAGGGCGGGGGGGGGCCAAACGGCGGGGCTCCCTGCCGAACCTCGTGCTTTGCCCCCCTCTAGCTACGCCACTGCCTCCCACCCACCCAGCCGTTTTAGCCGCCTGTTTTACAAGCTGCTCCTTTTGCTCCCCAGGCCGGGGATGGCTCCAGAGGGGAGGGGGCCCCTTGCACCCCTGCCAAACCTCGTGCTTTGCCCCCTCTAGCTACGCCACTGCCCCCCTCCCTTGCATTCCTCCTGCCTGCCCCCTGTCCCTGCCTGCCTGCCTGCCTCTCCCTCCCTGTCCCAGCCGGCCCTTTTCATCTCCTCCACCACCTCTGCCTTCCCTCTTCTGCTTCTCCCTCCTTCCCTCCCTCATCCGTCACGCTTTGTCTTCCTGCATTGCCTCCACTCCATCAGCCCCCAGCCCTTCCAGGATCTCCTTCCCCCCTTGGCTGTGGCCCAGTGCAGGCCCTGGGCCCGCAGGAGTGGAGCCAGGGGCCTGTCCTGCTGGGCCCAGTCCCTGCACTCAGGATCGGGGCAGATTCGCTCCCCCACCAGTGCCTGCTCCATTTTCTCCTTCATTATCTCTCCCCCCCTCTCCTCTTAATTCCCTTTTTCATTCCCCGCATCACGTCTCCCTCCTTGTTTGATTTCATATCTCATTTCTCATCCTTCCCCAGCTCCCTCCTTCCTTTCTCTCTCTCTCTTTCATTCCTCCCTTCACACTCTCCCCCCATCCCCCCCACGCCTTTGTGTCTCTGGCTCCCTCATAATAAATATGCAGCAGCCGCCTAATTATGTCTCCCGCCTCCTTTTCTCCTTAATGAGACAATTTGCATTGACTAACCACCCTCTGAAGGGGGGAGGGGAAAAGAGGGAGAGTGAGTGGGGGGAGGAAGGGCGAGAGACAGCACATCCCCCCCCCACCTAGTGGAGGAATGAACAGAAAATATTAAATGTTAACAGGGTGTCTTTACTCCTGGGACACAAAGATAATAATGTTAAAGGCTGGGGGCGGCGGAGGTGGGGGCAATAGAGGGGTCCATGGGAAATTCTGGGCTAGACAAACACGTAGGGAAAGGAGCCCAAAGTGGGGGTGGGTGGCTTTGACATGATTATGCTGACAGGGCTGCCACAAGGTCGGCCTTCTTGCAGCCCCCTGGGCTTCACTTCCAATTGAAACCGGTTTGAAGCCTGTTTAACTGTCATGGCTCCCAACCAAGGATCTCTGTTCTGGAAAGGAATCTCTCCACCAGCTTCAGTTCTCAGGATCTTCTGCCGGGAGACCAGGACGCAGTTCAGGCTGGTGACAACCTCTTATAACTGTGCAACTGAGAGGAGGTTCCACACTAGGGGCAGCCTTGTGGAACGACCCAAAGGTTACGGGCTGGACAGAGGATGCAGGTCCCTGAACTTGCATTAGCCAGTCTGGGTCAGGCTAGCCCTTTGTATGGAGATGTGAGATTGCCTTATACCAGATCAGATTATTGGTTCCTCTTAGCCCAGGGGGCAGCTTTCCAGGCACTCGGGACCCTTTCTTATCAGGCGTTACCATGTCCTTTGAACCGGTCCCTGGGCATGCACAGCATCTGACCTGCCATTAAGTTATGACCCTTCCCAGTGTCCATATTGAATTGCGGCAATCCATTCCTATGTGATCATGTGGCGATGGGGAGGGGTTACCTGACAGTAAGGAGGATTTGGTGAGCAGATGGATAGAGCACGTATTTGTGGAGATGTGAAAGGACAGGTGTGGTCGACAGATAGGGAGCTCATCCTAATTGGTAGGCAGGAGAGGTACAAGGCAGTAACTAAATAATGCACCCTTAACTTTTGGAACTCATTGCTACAGGATGTTGCAATGGCCAAAGAGATCATGAATATGTGGAAGGCAGATCTGTTGCTGACTATTTGTCATAACAGGCAGGAAAGGGCCCTCCACTGTCAGCAACTTGAACCCCAGTCCCTCTGAGCCATCTGGCTTACTGCTGTTGGAAGATAGAATATTGGGCTGTGTGTGCCTTTCATTCCACACAACCTGACAATTCTGGTGCGTTGTGGAGAGAGAAATGGAAAGACAGGAGCTGGGATGGGAAGAGATGGATACACAGAGCAAAGATGTATAGAAAATGTGTGAAAAATGCAGGTACTTACCTGACTAGACTTATGGGGGGGACGGCTTTGGGGGAGCTCTCAGTGTTTGTGGGATACCAGGCAGGCCAGCAGCAGCATCACTTTCAGCCCCCAAGTTCTGGGACATTCCTAGTTAGAACTGCATATACTTTTGGATAAGTGTTTAACAGATTTAGAAGGTCCTTCCCCCAAACGCTGAGTTGAATACAGGTGCGGGGATGCAGCAGAACAAGCAGAATGCTTGACTAGGTGAACTCTCTTTGGTCTGATCCAACCGGGGCTGTTTTCTTTCCTAGTTCTAGATTCTAAGCAGGAAAGAAAAGGCACTCTGCACATGCTTAGGGCACTTCAGGAGCAGATTATGTGTTTGTGGGCAAGGACTGGCTGCAACTGACCTCCGCAGGGAAGATATAGTGGTTGTGTGAATACAAATGAACAGAAGGAAGGGCGGAGAAGCTGTGAAGGGTGTGGCAAGAGAACCTGTGTGTCCACATACACATGCGTGTATACGTGTGTGTACACACACACATGAGATAAGCAGGAAATGTGCGCACGGAAGTGTTGCAAGGCGCTGTGCAGGCTGTGGAATGGATAGATCCTTCCCCCACTTTATCAGCTGCCAACATGCTAAACAATTAATTTGCCTTGCAAATCCATCCTTCCCCAGTCCAGATCGGCAAGTATTGCTGTTCCACTAAGCCAGGCCAAGAGCTGTCAGCATCAACCAAGAGTCCTCCTCGACTGCTGCTTGGAGGGGTGTCTCCTGATGCTTCTTTTCCCAAATTCGTGGTGATGTACAGTTGAGCGTATGAATAGTTGTGGCTGAAGTTTTAGCTGCAGAGTTGGTGTGAATGAGGGCTTGCTTGCAGTGTTGGAGCTGCAATTGCTGTTTCACGCATGGAACTCACCCCTTGAAATTGGAGTAAGGAGGTGGTGAATGTGTGTGTGAACAGTCCCCTTCCAGTAATCTTAAGCTGTTTTAGGTGGTGTTCAACCGTTGTTGCACACCTGAAAGCCAGAGATGGGTTCAAATCCCCACTCAGTGCTGAAGTTCATTAGGTGACCTTGGGCAAGCTGCTATCTCTCACCCTTGTCTCCCTTGCAGGGTTGTTGTGGGAATAAAATAAAAGGTGTCTGGGACTTCTTGGAGGAAAAGATCTTCAAGATGTGTCGCTTAGAGTGCTAGAGACAGGATATAGAGAAGAACATTTATCTCAGAAAAAGAACAGCAAAATGACCCCACACTGTCTTTCTGTTTCCTCGCAGGGTCTCGGCTCCCGTGCTGAGATGACCCCTCCGCACCCCTCGCGCCTGCACCGCCATGGACGCCCCCTCTAACTCTGCCTCCTCCTTCTGCTCCTCCGCTGCTGCCCCCCTGGCCGATGGGCAGGATGACAGGGCCGTGGCTCGGCCCGCTCAGGACTCTCCTGCCTCTCCAGCCACCAAAGAACCCCACCTTTCGGACCCTTCCTCCTCCTCCACATCCCCCTCTCCTGTCGAAATCATGAGGCCCAGCTCGGGTTCCCAGGCGGCATTCAGCTCCGCACCACTCCCAGCAGCCATCTTGTCTCCACCAGAATTTCAAGCAGACTTCAGCCTAGCGACACCAAACCCATCACCATTTCCCCAAGGAACACCTCATAGCGAAGACGGAAGTAAGGAAGAAGCAGAAGAAGATGGAGAAGAGGAGGATGGTGGAAAGAAGGCCCAGCTGTACTTCTCTGCTGAAGGCTCAGCCTACCTCCTCAGCAGCGGCCACGTTCTCTTACCAAAGGGCTCCCCTAGCACCACAGTTCCCCTGGTGTCCATCCTCCACGTCCAGCGCGGTGGAGGCCCTAACCAAGGCTTTATGTCTACTGACCAAATGTCCCAGAATACCTCAGCGCCAAGCGAGTGGACCCCTCACGGCGCCTTCTGCAGTTACCGACTGGCCGGGGCCCCCGCTCGAACCACATCTGCCAAAAACGCTCCCACCAAACCCAAAGATGCCCCCACCGGCCTTGTGGAGGATGAGGAAAATCCCAAAGGGGAAGCCAACCTTGGCCAAGAGGAGGAGCCACCACAGCCACCCATCTGGCTTTGCCTAACATGCCACCTCTCTTTCCGGCGGGGCTGCTCATTGGCCACTCATGCCCGTGCAGCCCACGGGGCACAGCTGAGCACCAACCAATGCCGGGCCCTGTCCAGAGGGGCTTCTGCCGTGTTCCAGGGTACCACAGTCGGCTTCCTAGAACCAAATAATCCCACCACCAAGGCAGACCTCAATGCCAGAATGTGTAGCAGATGGGTGAATGTAACGGAAGAAAAGAAAAAAGAGGAGGAGGAGAGCCGGGAAGGAGAATGTGAGCCACCCGATGCCAAAGATTCAAGGGTCGGCGGCGCGCACTGGGCAAAGGGGGGCACAGAAGACAAACCAGAAACTGAAGAAAAAGAGGGGGAGAAGGAGGAGGCGGCAGCAGAAAAAAAGAAAGAGGAGGGGGTGCTTCTCTCAGACCAAAGCTCACATGGCCAAAGCCCACCGGTAGGTGTGGACCCCTCCCTCTCAGAGACACCACAAAAGAAGGCCAGCAGCAGCATTGATGGCAAAGTTAATACCGGTTTGGCCAAGGAAGACATCGACATGGAGTTAGCCAGTAAAGTCACTGAGTTGGCCAAGGAAGTGATCAGTGCAGGATTGGCACAGGAGGCAACCCACGATGAAGCTGGTGAAGACGACAACCCTGGGTCAGCCCCCAAAGTCAGCAGTGATGGCCTGGCCAACCACACAGACGTCCCAAACGCCACTGGGCTATCACACGACGTTGGCACTCCTGAACTGGCCCACAGCATTGCTAATGTGGGTGCGGCCACTGACATTGGCACACTTGGATTTGATATCAACAACGGGGTAAGCAACAGCAGCCACAATGGAGGGGCCCCTCTTCCCTTTGGGGAAGATTTTACCACCATGGCTTACTCTGGACTGACGCTCTCTGGCCACATGTCCTTGTTGCACTCGCGCAACTCCTGCAAGACTCTCAAGTGTCCAAAGTGCAACTGGCATTACAAGTACCAGCAAACCCTGGATGTGCACATGAAGGAGAAACACCCTGAAAACAACAGCCACTGCGCGTACTGTAGCACGGGTGGGCCTCACCCACGCCTGGCGAGAGGTGAGAGCTACAACTGTGGCTACAAGCCGTACCGCTGTGAGGCCTGCAATTACTCCACCACCACCAAAGGCAACCTCAGCATCCATATGCAGTCTGACAAGCACCTGGCCAACCTGCAGGGCTATCAGGCCACAGGAGGTGGTGGGACCCCCTCAGCCACCCCTCCTGCAGCCCCCACCCCATCTTCCCCTGAGGAGAAGGAGTCAAAAGGCAAGTCCTCCTGGCAGTGCAAGGTTTGCAGCTATGAGACCAATATCTCCCGCAACCTGCGGATCCACATGACGTCCGAGAAGCACATGCAGAACATGCTGCTGCTCCATCAAGGGCTGCCTTTGGCACTGCCTGGGCTTCTGGGGCAACCCCCACCCCCGCCAGGAGGCAAGCCACAGCCAGAGCTCTTCCAGTTCTATGGGGCGCAAACTCTCAGCCACTCCCATCACCCACATCCCCACCACACTCACTCCGGAGGCAACTCGGCCCTGCGGGGGGACAAGCCCATGGAGCAAACCCAACTCCTGCTCAATGGAGGCTTCCCACACCTCAACACCACTGGCAGGAAGATGGCCACCTTGGGGTCAGGTAAGGGAGAACTGCCTTTCCCCGTTCATCCTCCACCACTTCCTTCTCACCAATCACCATTCCAGTCCATGCAGGACCTAGAATTTGGACATGTGCTCTCCCAGCCTTCCGTGATACTGAACAGATAACTGCAGTTCTTGGGTCTTCTCCTTTCTTCATGGCTCTTTCTTGCTTTTTCTATCATGCTGGGTCTCTGCTTCCTTTCTGTGGTCTTTACACCTGTCTTCCTTCTATCCCTTCTCATTCACTTGTTCCTTTTCCTGTTTCTTGTTCATCATTGTATTCCTTGGGGGAAGAGGTTAATCCCAGTTTGCTTTCCCTTCTGTTTCCTTTGCCCAGATCTTTGGATGGCCCCATCCTCTTCCTTCTGTTCCCTTGCTTCTGCCTCTGCCTCACTGTTATTTCACTTTTTTTTGCTCATCTGTTTCATTTTTTATACCTCTCATTCATCGATCATTTGTATTCACCCACTCATTTTCTCCTTCACTCTTATCCCACTTTTCTCTCTGCAGCCCCGGTGTCACTCTCTCCAGAGCCTGCCCCACCTTCCCCATTGCCACCCCACTCTGGATCAGACCTGGTAGCTCCCCAGAGTTTGTTTAGCTGCCTTGTGTGCCAGGTGTTCAGCACAGACAGCCTGGAGGCGCTCCTACGACACGCATCGGCACCGCGTTCCCTGCCCGAGGCCGAGTGGAAGGAGGTGTCAGGTGACTTGCACCGGTGCAGACTCTGTGCTTATGGCACCCAGCTGAAGGCCAACTTCCAGCTGCACCTCAAGACTGACAAGCATGCCTTGAAATACCAACTGGCTGCTCACCTGCGTGAAGGGAGTGGTGCTGCAGCCCACCTGGGGGCAGAGCTTCCTCTTGGTCCACCCCTTCACCTGCACTGCAACCTCTGCGAATACGAGACGAACAGCAAGGAAAAGATGCGGCTGCACGTGGCGGGGGCTGGCCACCAAGAGGCCCTGCAAGGCTATAAGGTACCATGTGGACAGGGTGGCGGGAAGGGTGGCATCAATAGGTGGAGTCCGAGGCGGGTGGGAAAGGCAAGGACCAAAAAGGGTGGAGCCAAAGCCAGATCACACTCAAGGAAGGGCTAAAAGGACAGGCTGGGGACAAATGGAGGAGGAGCAGAGCCTAGGAGTGGGAGGAGCTTTCAGCAAATGGCAAAAGGAAGGAAGTGTGATCATTAAGGGAGGAGGGAATGGAGGGAAGAGGCAGGTGGGCCCATGTGGAAGGCTGGGTGGAAGGGGAGCAAACCCCATCCTCTGTGTGTCCTCTTACACTGCTTTGCCTCTCCCACCAGTTCCTCCTGGAAATGGAGGCCACTTCAGCCCTGCCAGCAGGCTCCGAGCCGTCCCAGTTCCGCTGCCTCCTGTGCAACACCGATTCTCCCAACCGCCTGGTGATGATCCAGCACCTCCGCTCCCCGCAGCACCGCGACACCCACGGCCAGTGGCGCCTCCAGCTACTCCAGAATGGGGAAGGCACTCCTGGCCTCGAGAGATACATCTGCTTTGCCCCTGCCAACCCCTCTGGTAGCTGTCCTGTGGGGCAGGGTGGGCGTCTGTTTGTGGCGACTGCAGGGCTGGACTCGCGTGGAGGACTGCAGGTTGCAGATTTGCAGAGAGTTAGCGGCAGGGGCAAGGCTGGGGGGGGGAGGAAACGGTATCCATGGGAAGGAAAAAGTCAGGCATGTGCAGAGCAGCCATAGGGCAGGGCCCAGTTTTGCAAAGTTGCTGGGCACAGGGGCCAAGGGACCAAAAGGACCCGATTCCTGCCAGTCCTCCATTGGACCGTCCTTCCTGCTCTCCCCTTTGCTTGGTGTTTCATGCATGTCTGTGTCCGTGGATACTGAAGCGCGAAGCGCCGGAAAGTTCCCTCCTCCGCCTCCTCCTCCTACCATAGCCACCGCCAACCTCCCCCCCCCTTCATAATGGATTATGACAGATACTGGGGCTGTTGCCTAGCAACCCACAGGAAGAATGAAGGAGAGGAGAAATGAGAAAAGAGAGATGTAGGGACCGCAGCCGGTTTGGGGGGGAGGAGAAGAGGGGGCAGGAGAGAGAAGTCAGGAGCACAGAGATATATTTCTCTCCCTCCCCAGCCAGTAGCTGTCCCCCTGCCCCAGCTCCTCCCCTGTGCCCTGGGGGGACCCTTTCCCAGTGTTGCCAGTTGGCTCAGTTCCCAGCATCAATTTATCTTTCAAAACAGCATTGACCCTGGGAAGGTCCCTTTCTATGTACAGAAGTCAATAAGGATCAGCCTTGTAGATAAAAAGGGGGAAAGATGTGGGGGGGGCCAGGGGGGGATTATCTGGGTCTTGACTGAGGGCAGGCAAGAGGCAGAGGTGGAAATGGGGTCACCTGAACCTTGAGGTAAGGATCGGTGTGGCCCCGTCACCACTCACTCAGTGGAAGAACCAGGCAGGAATTAGAGAGGTGTTTGGGTGGACCCTGCAGGGAAAAGTAGGGCTCAGTGAGCTTTCTATGGGGAGGGATCGGAGGGCACAGGAAGAGCCCTGGGGTGGCTGGAACTAGCAAAGGTGTGCTTGTGTGTGTGGGGGGGGGGCCACGCTGTGTGGTGAGAAATGGAGGTCTTAACACCTTGGCGGGTGTATTGAATGGTGTTAATTGAGTTGCCAATGGCAGTGAGGTTGCTACTGCTGGGCGGGGAGGCGAGCCCGTTCGATATTAACGATCCCACTTGGGTTGAGAGTTTAATTAGTATCTGACGAGGGATAAAAGTCCTGGGTTGTGCGTCATTCCGACTCAGCAACATCGATGGTGGAATTCCCTCCATTTCCCCCCCCCAATCTCTCACTTTGTGTATACTTCAAATTCCCGCCTTCTACACATGCCTGATCTGGTCTGATCTCGGAAGCTAAGCAGGGTCAGGCCTGGTTAGTACTTGGATGGGAGACCGCCTGGGAATACCGGGTGCTGTAGGCTTATACCATAGTCTTTCCAGACTGAAGGTTGCCAGCCGACCAAATGATGGGGGGGGGAATATCCCCTCATGAAACAAAGAGATAAAGAGAGGCGAGAACAATGCTAGCTGTATTTGGGCCCACCCACCCAGCACCCCATTTTCACTTTTTGGTATACTCCCCATTTTCAGGGAAGGAAGCTGCGCCAGAGACACTGGCCCCCGAAAAAGAAACACTGAACAAAGCCCAGGCACCTGGTGAGTAAATCTTTCACTCTTGTGCAAGACACACACTCCTAGTACACTGTTGCCAATTACCATTTTCTCATGTTATGGTTCTGTTGTTAGTCAAGCTCCTGATTCCTCCCCCCCCCACCTGCTAGCCAGAGGATTCCTCCCACCCAGAGCCATTCGCAGTCGTTTTCACCCTTTCCCTTGGTGGAAATCCTGCCTCCTCTCACAATCCCATCCTTTCTAAACAAAGCAACATGCCATTGTGAGCACCCCGTGCCTGGGTGAGAAAGCCCACCACTGCCTGGTGGGTCCTTCTCAAGCAGCTTGCTTGGTGGGCCCTGGAATAGACACGCGTGATCCCAGCCACCTGTTTTTGGGACTGGCAGTGTATAGATGTAGGCCTTGCACTTGCTCTGTTAGCATGCATGTGAGAAAGATCCAGCTCACATATGCAATAAGAACACAAGGGCATATATGAGCTAGACCCAGTGGTCCTTCCCCCTCATTTATGTTCACAACAGGATTGGCTGGTTGCAGTGGGTGGTGATGCTTGGTTAAATGCTTCCTCTCCACCAACCCCACCATGGCAGGGATCCCTTGTCACAGTGAAACCCCTTTGGAACAGTTTCAGGAGCCCTCCCCATTTAAATGTCCTCGCAACAACCTTTAGGGCCGCTAGTAATAGTAAACTCTCCCTCACCACATTTGTAAAGCTCCTGCAGCAAATCCTTCCTCTCTCTCCCCTTGCAGGCTCTGATGAGGCTGAAACGAAAGCTGGAGGCCTGGGTGACACTACAGTGAGTAGGGCCAGAGCGGGCTGCTTGAGGCTTTGTAAGGAATGGGTGATGGTGGTGGGACCAGTTATTTCTTAAAGCTGATATTGGCAGGGCTGTTCATACATCGTCTGAGTTATCCTTAGTAGCGGACCTGCAAGAGAGGGTGATATTTTTATGATGACCGTGTTGTGGCCACACTTTGACCCTTCTTACTTTTTGACCAGTAGCAGATAGAAAATTGGGTCATGGAAACCAGCCTGGTTTGGGAAGCCAAAGCTTTGTCTGTCTGTAATCATCCGGCAAGGTCTTTTAAGCTGTGGTGTGGTAGTTCCCCTCTTGGCCACTTGGGGCATTTGGCTGCTTGTTTATAAGAAAGCAGAGAGGGAGAAAAAGTGATTGTGTGGGTTGGAAGGGAGCAGGAAGTGTTTTTGTGCCAAGGGACTGATATGGAGTCAAGCAGGTGGGAACAAGAGGCTGATCAGTCCTGGCTTTGCAGGGTCACCTTTTCCAACCTTCTCTCACAGTTTTTGTCATTGGGATTTCAAACCGATATACTTGGAAATCCGTTCTGTCTGGGCTGGGATGAAGCGTTATGGTTCCTTGATCAAGACATTCTCTTCTCACACACTCTCCTCTCCTCTCCCAAATCAGGTGTTCTGCTGTCCGTACTGCAACTACACTGATGAAACGGCAGAAGCTGTGCGGGCTCACACCATCTCTCAGCATGCCGTGCAGCCCAAATTCCGTTGCCCCCTGTGCCAAGAGCAGCTGGTGGGTCGCACAAACCTTCACTTCCACCTCAGCCACATTCACAATGTAGTGCCTGAGTGTGTGGAGAAGCTACTGCTGGTGGTGAGTGTCAGTAAAATGGGTACCTTTTCTCCTCTCCCTACTTTCTCCACTGAATGTTTAGATTTCTGCTTTCCGCTGTGGTTTAGCTAGTTGCTTCTGAGAACATCACAAGCAGGGCCTGAAGGCAAGAACAGTTAACTGCTGTTGTTTATGTGTCTGTCACAATTCGCATGGTAAGCGGTAATACAACAGGTAAAGCATTTTCTTTCATGGAGGTGCCATGATGGGAAACCTAGACCTGTTGAGTCTGTTCCTGACCTGCAGCTATTAAAGGAATGGGAATCCTACCTGACAAAAAGATGACGAGCAGGAAAGCTGATGTGGGTGTGTGGAAACGGAGAGGTAGAGTAAAATGTGAACACCCAATGCCAAGGAGCACATTCCTAGAGCCATGTGGGGGTTGCTGGTGGTATGCTTTGGTTGGGGGATGTTTGCAATTTCACTGGCTGTGGGCTTCAGCTTTCATTTCCCCCATCCATAAAATGGGAACAGTTAGCATTCTGTAAGGCAAAATGTTCTTGAAAGGCTCAGAAATACTGATTTGGCAGTCCAGTGAATCTGCTTTGTCTCTTTCTCATCCTTTACTAGGCCACCACTGTGGAGATGACCTTTGCCACCAAAGTTATACCTGGCGTCAGCCTCCCTTCTGACCCACCAAAGCCAGGTGGGATACCCAACTCGGAACAAGGGGGTGGAAATGATTCAGAAAGCCCCCTTGTTGGTAAGCAATGCAGATTGTGTAGGAGGGGCTTCATCTCTATTACAAACAGAATCAAGATATAAGGGATTACTTCTCTGTTCTGCCTTGCTGGCTTTTACCGAAGTTCAAGAAAACTAATTTATTTGCTTGGCTTCCAGCATTCCTTGCAAAAACAGCAAACAACCCGGGTCACTGCTGGTAGACTGCTCAGCAGCTCCTATGTGGAGCTTCTTGCATGGGCTAGCACACTACCTCTGTATTTTCAAGTTTTTCTTTCTGGAGTCATGAGGGCTAGCAACAACTTTTCATTTAAAATGAAAACAGCATTCTCTGGGGTGTTAGAAATGGGGTGTCAGTGGCAGAAAGATACCACACACAAGCCAATGATGGATGTTAGAGTTATGCTCCCTTATTCCTCTCTCCGGCAGGGCAGAGACCTGCCCAAACACTGAACACCTATAAAATTGTGAGGGGGAGGGGTGAGAGCTAAGACCTTCACAGCTTTCATCACAACAAACACACTTTAGCTGGAGTGCTTTTAGTGTTCAGGCTTTCAGCTAGCTTGGAAGTATGTTGCAAGATGTGGGATATGGGATGCAAGATAGGGGAATTCAAAGACAGAGGGTTTGACTAAGCAATTACAATTGGACTAAGCCTGGGCTAAGTTTCCATTGGATTAGTCACTAAGGGTTGATGGTTGTAAGCTGCCGCCTTTTGATCAAAAGGCGGGGTATACATTTCAAGGTATGAATGAATAAACAAATAAATAAGGAAGCGCCGTTGATACCTCTGCATTGTTAGTCATGAGTTGTTCAAATCCCATTAAGTTCAGTGGGACATAGTCAGTCATGACTTGGTGTTTTTGGATACAACGCATCGACACTCAAAATTCCCCATCAAATAGCAGCTTCTGCACATTAGCCGCAAACCAGGCCACAGTGTGATCTTCTAGGGCCACAGGGGCTTCTCAGCTATCCTTAGACCGGTTCTCCATTTAGATCACCTGAGGATTCTCTTATAAGGAGGGTCCTGCGTGGGCTGCATCCAGAATCTATGTGAACAGGCATTTGTGTTAATGCCCAGTGTGTTAAGGAGAGAGAAACCTTTGGAAGAAATAGCTGACTCTTTATAACCACTCCTTTTCCCTTCTCTTCCTGCCCTCTCCCTTCATCAGCCATGGGGGAGAAACCCCCTCCAGCTCCCATGCATTGTCCTGAAACTCCTCCTCCTCCTCCTGCTGCCTCCCCAACTCTACCTGCTGATCCTCCAGAAAAACCACCACCTGACCCTTCAACTCCTCCTTCAGCTGCTCCCCTGGAATCTGAAGATGAAGACCCTCCTCGTCCAAACGCCCCACCCGAGGAGCAGCCACTTCCACCGCAAGCCCCGAGCGAGCCGCTTGAGGCTTCCCCCCTTGCCCTGCCAAGCCAAGATCCCCGACACCCTCTGTCCTATCGCAAGGCCACCAATTTCGCTTTGGACAAGTTCCTAGACCCAGCTCGTCCGTACAAATGCACCGTCTGCAAGGAATCCTTCACCCAGAAGAACATCCTGCTCGTGCACTACAACTCTGTCTCCCACTTGCACAAGATGAAGAAGGCCTCGGCCGACCCTTCCGCACCCTCCCGAGGCGAGCACGGCACGCCCGGGGCACTTCAGCCATCCTCTGACAAGCCCTACAAGTGTACCACCTGTCGCGTTTCGTACAACCAGAGCTCCACTTTGGAGATCCACATGCGCTCGGTCCTGCACCAGACGCGCTCCCGGGTAGCTAAGATGGAAGCCGTTGGGAAAGCAGAGGCGCCACCTGCCGAACTGGAGCCCCCAAGCGAGCCCCTGATGGAACCGGAGGCCCCCAAGCTCGTAGAGGCCAGCTGTGTGCAAGTGCCAGCTCTCCCGTTTCTGGCGCCCTCTGCCGCAGAGCTGCAGCGGTTTCCCACTCCCCTGTTTACACCACCACTGCTGCCCCCCTTCCCGCTGGTCCCGGAGTCCCTTTTGAAACTGCAGCAGCAACAGCAGCAGCTCTTGCTCCCCTTCTATTTACATGACATCAAGGTGACCCCCAAGTTGGCTTTAGCGGCCCCGGCACTGACCCTTCCAGCCACTCCACCTGTGCTGCTGCCGCCTCCCGCAACCAAGGAAGAGGCGGCACCTGCGGCCAGCAGCGCGAAACCAGAGCCCGCCGAGGAAGCAGAACCAGAGGAGGCGGAGGGGAGTCAGCCGGGGAACGAGGCGTCCCGCACTGCGGCAAAGGCCCTGCTGGAGAACTTTGGCTTTGAGCTGGTGATCCAGTACAACGAGGGCAAGCAACCGGCAGCCGCAGCCCCGGCGGCCCCCCCTCGCCCCCCTGCAGGCAAACTGCAGTGCGGCACGTGCGGCAAGCAGTTCTCCAACATGCTCATCCTGAAGACGCACGAGGAGCACGTGCACCGCCGCTTCCTGCCCTTTGAGGCGCTTAATCGCTACGCCGCGCAGTTCCGGAAGAGCTACGACAGCATGTGCCAGCCCCCACCGCCACCAGCTCTTCCTGCTGAGACTACCGCTACCCCGACCACCGCCGCCGCCGCCCCAGAAACCACCACAGTCACTGTTACACCAGCCTCCGTGCCGCTGGAGATCCCTTCCCTTTGCCCTCCTTTCTTACTGCAGCCCATGCCAGTGGTGGTGCCCCCTCCGGAAGGGGACACTCCTCGGGTGTCTCCTGAACGCCTGAAATCTCTCTGGTTTCGGGGAGAGGATGAGGAAGGGGGCGCCCCATCCACAGTTCTTGACCCTTCCCGGGGCAGCTTCCCCACAACCAGGCGGTTCTCCCGCACCAAATTCACAGAGTTCCAGTCTCAGGCTCTGCAGTCCTTCTTTGAGTCCAGCGCTTACCCCAAAGACGGCGAGGTGGAGAAGCTGTCGGTGCTGTTGGGCTTGCCAAACAGGGTCATTGTGGTTTGGTTCCAAAACGCACGTCAGAAGGCCCGGAAGTACGGAGGGAACGAAGCCGGCGTGGGCAGCGGGAGTGCCGTGATGCAGCCCTCCTGCAAGAAATGCCGGACGTCCTTCCGCTGCATTTTTGAGCTTGTGCGCCACCTCAAGAAGTGCTACAACGACCAGCCTGAGGAAGGGGAAGGCGATTGTGCCGAGGAAGAGAACGAGGCCCCTGAGGAAGAGGAGCAGGAGGAGAAGGAGGAAGAGGAGCAGCAGCAGGAGCCTTTAGTTACCAATGGAGAGGTGAAGACAGATGGCACAGGAGACAACCCCCCAGAGGAAGAACCAACAGCACCGGCAGCCCCATCAGAGAGCGCCAACACCCACCCCTGCGACCAGTGCACAGCCAAGTTCTCCAGCACTGACCTCCTCAGCGTCCATCGGGTCAGTCACATGCCAGCAGCTGGTCCTCTACCTGCCACCCCTGGACCACAACCACCCCTGGATCTGGGCCCGCTTGTGTTTAGCGAACGTGTTGGCCACCTCGACCCCTCTCGTGCGCAGAAGCGGAAGCACGACGATGGGAGCCTGTCGCCCACAGGAAGCGAGTGTGCCAGCGTGACAGGAGGGGACAGCGAGCCACCCCGGGACAAACGCCTGCGCACCACTATTTTGCCAGAGCAGTTGGAGATCTTGTATCGCTGGTACATGCAGGATTCCAATCCTACCCGGAAGATGCTCGACTGTATCTCGGAAGAAGTTGGGCTCAAAAAGAGGGTTGTCCAAGTGTGGTTTCAGAACACAAGAGCCCGTGAGAGAAAGGGCCAGTTTCGGTGTAGCTCCGCCACCGCCAACCAAACCAGTAAGCCCTCGCCAGTGCTCCCCACCACCTTCCCAAAGTTCAACCCTCCATCACGAGACCCACCCATCCATTATGGAGCCACCTTCACCCCCAGCCTCCCTGTGGTTAATGTGCCGCCCCCTCCAGCCAAACCGGAGCTTCCTGCTGACCCACAAACACAGGAAGAGGCGGTTGAGGAAGAGGCATCCAAGGAGAACGAAGAGCGGAGCCTGTCAGGAGGGGAGCTGAGCGATTCGTCCTCGTCGTCATCTTCCTTGGCCGACATGGACTTTTCCAGCAGCCGACGGAGTCGAGCGACTGGCGATGGCGGTCTTGGAGGCACACACGATTCTATGGGCCAACGTCGGTATCGCACTCAGATGTCCAGCCTTCAGCTTAAGATCATGAAGGCCTGCTACGAGGCCTATCGAACTCCCACCATGCAGGAGTGCGAGGTGCTGGGCGAGGAGATAGGGCTGCCCAAGCGGGTGATTCAGGTGTGGTTTCAGAATGCCAGGGCCAAAGAAAAAAAGGCCAAGGCCGCCACCGGTGGAGGCGACGAGGGGCCGCTCAGTACTCAGGCTCAGTCCGAATGCCCCTACTGTGAGGTCAAATACGATTTCTACGTTTCCTGCCGTGGGCATCTCTTCTCCCGTGGCCATCTTGCCCGGCTTAAGGAGGCCATCAAGGTCCAGCTGAAGAGTGAGAGCAAGTGCTACGAGCTTGTGCCCGACAAAGGGACACCATCCCCAACCAGACTGGGCACCTCTATGCCTCCCACCACCGTGCCAACCTCCGTTGGCAGTATGGCCCCATTCGTGCCAGGTGAGTGCATGATTAAAAGGTAAGGCACACTCCATTCAAGACCAGGGATAGGCCTTAAATGACGTTATTGCTCCTCACTTATACCACGTTGCCCTCTTCAGTACATGAGCTTTCTTGTCTCCTTGGCTTTCCTTACAGATTATCTTGACCCCCTCCCTCCTCTGCAAGTCACTCCATCCACTATTTTGAGTCGAATCTACCAAAATGGCTCTCACCCACAGGCATTCTGTTGATTGGCTTTTGCCCATTTGACTTTGCATCAACTTATTCCCTCCTTTAGCCCTTCCTAGCCCCCAAGATTTCTTCTGTATACGTGGTGGAAAGAGCATTAGGGTGTGCTGGTCTGTATAAACAGGCGTCTCGTCCTCTATCTCCTGCTGTCTGCATTGGCTTACCAAGGGTTGCCAACTGATGCCCTTGCCAAAAAGAGAGGGTATCGGTCCCAGCATTTGGAGGAACTGGGTATTGGACTGGGAACGGAAAGGGGTTCACCTGTCACTTTGTAAAAATCTGGGTCTAGAACTGTAATGGAATGATGGATGGAAGCAGTGTGGAAAGACCAGGAACTGGATGAGTGCCCAGATTAACAGAGGCAGAAGGACTGTTCACACCTGTTTTCTCTCCCGCCTCAACAGGTCCTTCTTCCTCCTCTGGGGTTCTGAGCTCCCCTTTGGCCTCCACACAGCCGGGTCCCCCCTTACCTCAGCTCCTCGCACCAGAACCAGACCAGCTTGGCTCCTCGACAGAACCTGCGCCTGTTCCGGAGGCCTCCGCAAGCGAGAGCCAGGCAGAACCTGCCTCGAGTGCAGCCCAAGAACCCTCCTTGTCCTCCACTGCCACGCTGAAGAACCTCAAGACACTGAAGGCCGCAGTGCCGGCCCTACTGGGGGGTCAGTTCCTGCCTTTCCCCTTGCCGGCAGCCACAGCAACAGCCCCCTCGCTTTTTGGAGCACAGCTGCCCGGGGCCTACTTCCAGCAGCTTTACGGCATGAAGAAGGGGCTCTTCCCCATGAATCCCGTCATACCTCAGACACTCATGGGGCTGCTTCCCAGCCCCCTGCTCCCAGCACCCGCGCCTGAGCCTCCCGTCGAGGTGTCTGAGGCCCCCGGCATCTCCACGGTCGATGTGACTCACCAGTACATTTGCCGCCAATGCAAGGCCGCCTTCGAGAGCGAGGGGGCGGCTGCAGCCCACCAGGCCGCTTTCTGCTACTTCGGGCGACAGCCGCCTGCGGCCCCACCCCCACTGCGTGTACCTGTGTGCACCTACCACTGCCTGGCCTGCGAGGTGCTTGTGAGCGGGCGTGAGGCACTGGGGGCCCACCTGCGCTCCAGCGCCCACCGGCGCAAGGCCGGGTCCAACGCAGCAACTGCATCGGTGTTTGCCAAAGAGGAATCCAAATTACCTCACTCGGACTCCAACCCAAAAAGTAACGCTACCTCTACGACACTACTAGCTTTATAGAGACGGATGCCACACTGCCACCAACTGAGAGAGAATGACTAGCCAACCAGCCAGTGGAGGGGTGGACACCCCTTTGGGTGCCCCCTCTATCCATGCCCAAGAACTACTGCTCAACACCCAACTCAACCCCTACCCTTTTTTTTAATTGCCAGCAAGGAAGAACGGCTAATAAATGTGAGAGACGGCCACCTGTCATTTGCCCCAAAACACCACCCTATCCCAGCTCACTGGCAGCCAGAGGAAGGCTAAATCTACCCCTCAGCCCTGCTTCCCACATAACTCTAGCCCAAGTATCACTAGACTAGAGCTGGATGGAAATGCAGATGAGCCACTGAGGAAGCCCCCCAGCCCCTAAGAACGCACACTTTAGAACTGCCTTGTACCCTTTCCAGCTTGTCCATTTTGTAACCCAAACCCAATCCTCTTCGCCCCACACTTTGACCCACAAACCCAAGCCAGCATGGCCGTCTGCACCTCAGCCTAACCTTTCCTTCGCACCTACCACCCCACGTTTCGGCTGCTGCAGATTCCCTGCCTCTTTTCCTGTCCCCAGAGGATTATTTGATATCCATGCCTACCAAATTTAATATGGCTGCCAGCCTATGCCCTTCTCTTCCCCAGCCTGTCACTCTTGTTTCCCACCTACCTACCTGTGTGTTCCAGAGTCTTCCATCTCCTGTGGCATACACACGGACCTCACCTGTGAGAGAGACATGGGAGACTGTCATCCCCCCCCCCACATCTGTGATCCAGGCTCTCAGTGTCTTCCCCTGTCCCCAGCTCCAGAGATTTTCCACATGTTCTGTCAGGAACCTTTTTCAAGATATCCCTGCCATCTTAACTGTCTCTGGATATTGCCCAAACATGGACTTCATGCTTCTGGGTGGGCGCTCTCTTTCCTCCCACGTGTTTGTCCACAAAAGCCGCTCCACTTTCACGTCAACACAACCACCCCAAACTCTGGCCTCGCAACATCCTCTTTGCATCACCACACGTGCCCCAAAGCTCCCCCCCCCATGCACGTGTGACAGATCCCCCATCATGAGAACTGCTGGCAAATCTTGATACCGACCAGGACCCCCTCTTGCATCCAGTCCTTGCACCTCCTCTCTCTCTCACACACAGACACACACACACACACACACACCACGCACTTGTTTGAACTCCTCACACACACCTTCCCACCCTTTTACTGTGTTACCGACCGAGAAAGGCCAAAAAAAGCAAAGCAAACAAAAAGAATGGACAGAAAGAAAATTATTAACCCAAGGAGACAAAACTTAAGGGGGGAGGGGGGCAAAGATGAGAAACTGAGTCCCCCACACCCTCCATCCCTCCCAGAGCATGCGTTGCCCATTGTGTATAATAATTACTGTCCTGGAAGGACGGAAAGACTCCCGAACTGTTGATGGATTAGAACGACTTGAACAGCAACCAAACAGGGGAAGAAAGAGGCATGCCTCTCTTCTCTCCCACCATTTTCTCTCTCTCTCTCTCTCTCTCCCCCCTTCTCCTCATCCCCAGTTGGGCCTTTACCTCCACCGGGGAACCAAATAAAACCAACAACCTCGCTGTCTTTTTCCTCCTGATAGACGTGACTTCCGTCTCTGTGCTGGAAACGACACAAAATCTACTCCGATGGCTTTAAAAAAAAAAGAAAAAGAAAACAAACAAAAAAAAATAACCAAGAAGGAACCTCCCGTCACACGTGCGCCGTGTGCTGATGTCCTCACAAAAAAAGAGAAAAAAGAAAAAAACACAGACCCTCTTTATGAATCCAAAGCTCTTTAAAAAAAAAAAAAAACTTCTATACAATAACCAAAAAGAAAAAAAAACCAACAGTGAGAGAGAGACTACCCACCTACAAAAAAGGAATAATAAAAAGCAAACTGGAAGAAAATATATTAAAAAAAGAGACATAAGATGAAGACAAAAAGTTAAACCCCTCACATTTTTCTCTTTGTGTCAGTTCTTTTGGGGTTTCTTTTCCTGTTCTTTTTGTTCCCTTCTTCTCTGCCAAGTGTTTTTGACGCCCTCCCACCCAAACAAAGATGGACGTGAATTTTAAGAAGTTGATGGAAGTGGAAACCTGTGGGGATACAAGAAGGGGATACAAAAAAAAAAGCCCACACAAATAACCAAACGAACTACATATGGGGTGTGAAGGAGAGGTGGGTTTCTGCAGTGTCCCATCCTCTGAACCACCCTGTTTTTCTCAGACCCCCTTCTCCCCACAACTCTACACCCCAGAATGGGGGGAAAATGTCTTTCTGTTGTGTATTTAAAGGGGTGGGTGGGGAATGATTAAAAAAATAAAAATTATATTAAAGAGATGATTTGAAAAATCCCAAATGTGCTTTTAGCAGAAGGTTGTCAGGTCAAGCTACCAACATGGGGTTTGTCTTTGAAGAAGAAGGGTCATTTTGGTTTTTTTCCAGGCTTGGCACCTTTAGTGGATAGTTACGTGTAGACTACACACACTTAATGATTTCTTCTCTGGCACTACCTCCCGAGCCCTAGTGTGACCCACTCTCCGTTTCTTCAGCTTCACTCTTCTATTCTGCAACCGAAGAGCTAATGTGCACCCACGACAGTTGTGCTTTTTTTTGTCTTAAAGATGCTTTGTTTACAAAGGGGAATGGAAATGAGTGAACAGGGAAGAACAACAAGGGGGCTTTTAACTACTGCTGTTTCACTCTGGTTTGACTGATCAGCTAGATCAGGGGTGTCCAAACTTGCTTAAAGTAAGAGCCACATATGAGAAGTCTCAGAGCCACAATATTTAAGAAGCATTTAAATTACCACAAACATTAAACATACATTTTAACCCAGTGGACTCTCAGTTTATACCCAGTAAATAATTATAAAGCTTGAAAAAAAAAATTTATTTACCTTTATATTAATTGTGATGCAAAAAGGAGCTCGGCCAACATATTTTTCCCGAGCTGCACATTACCACATGTGGCTCACGAGCCATGGTTTGCCCACCCCTGGTCTATATTCATGGGGAAGACAAGAGTTGTATGGAATCTGCAGTTCACAGTAAGCCAACTCAAAGATTTTAAGCCCTATAGATGCAAACCCAAGACAAAGTGTGGGGTTAATGAACCCTCCATTATCAACTTTTCGTTAAGATAAAGCCAAATTGGAGCACCTCTTTCTCTCAAATCCTGCACTGGGAAACAGACAGTATCCTAGCATACTTTTGCTTCAAATACACAGAAAAGAAAGGGAAAAAAAAACATTTGTCAACTGACATTAACCCATTTCTGCCCAGCCCACAGGTGTACACATTTCAACCCTGTTGTGTTGGGCTTAATTTGCAGTCAGACAATCCTGGTAGCCGACATCAGACATGATCACTTGCTACCCTTGCTCTTGTGTGTCATCTGCCAGGTTACCAGCATTCTGTCACAGTCTGCTATGACCAAGAAATGGAAGCCAGGGTGAAGCTATGCAAACGGAGGGCTGGAACTAAGCCTGTAGGAGTAGACATGCATCTCAGTGGCTGGGCTGGGCTGGGCTTGCTGGAGTAGACTTTGCTGGCACCCACCCCTGTGCCTCCCAGCCTTTTATAAGCAAATGGATGTCACTCACATGATGGGGAGAGAATGAAGTTCTGCAGTTGGGAATGCTGTTATGATGAGCACCACACCTGTCCAACTCTCCCTAACAGGAATACTGCCTGGAGGTGGGGTGTATAGTGTGCCAACTGCTCTCTCTGGGATCCTTACCATTTCAATGCACCTTTCACCTACTGTGGGCATTTTGCACGTGCATAAATATGAGTTGCTCTTTGTTGTCCTTGTGTTTGCATCAACACAATGTCCACCTGTGGTTTTTCTTTCTCCACTTGAAAAGGTTTGCTGCTGCAGTGTTTATAGCCATAAAGTCCGTGGCAAAAGGCTAGGAAAATCATTACAAAAGGGCCAATATGTTAAATAGCCCAATATGTTTAGAGGGATTTAATTATGCTACTTCTTAGAATCATACATTTTTACATTTACGTAAAGATATAAGGACTAGAAGCTTCTCTTGTGAATGAAAGTCTCCACAGGCTTCCCTGTGGCCATGACTCTGAAAAAGGAGATTCTACTTCCCTATGCGCTAAGGGCCCAATCCTATTCAACTTTCTACTGCCGGTGCAACCGCAATGCAGCCCTGAGGAAAGGGAACAAATGTCCCCTTATCTGTAGGAGGCCTCTATTCCATGACTGTACCCCTACTTAAGGATGCAGTGCATGCCTCATTGGCTTGGCTGCACCAGTGCTGGAAAATTGGATAGGATTTGGGCCTAAGTCTTCAATTTTAATGGGAGGGCACCAGAATCCAGGTCTCTTGTTATCTGGTGTGCTCCCTGGGGCACTTGGTGGGCCGCTGTGAGATACAGGAAGCTGGACTAGATGGGCCTATGGCCTGATCCAGTGGGGCTGTGCTTATGTTCTTAAACTACAATTCCCAGAAGGCCTTGCAGGTCTTGTTATCTGGTGTGCTCCCTGGGGCACTTGGTGGGCCGCTGTGAGATACAGGAAGCTGGACTAGATGGGCCTATGGCCTGATCCAGTGGGGCTGTTCTTATGTTCTTAAGCATCCTTTTTGGTCAGCAGATCTCACTGAATGTAGAGTCCTGATGCACACATTTTACACACAGTGGTGCACAAAAGGCTAATGTGTCCCTTTCTTCCACAGTGCACGTAGAATATTTCAGATAAACCAACATCGGTGCAAGTACACTCTTTCTGCATAATCTGTCCATTTAAAACAAAAACCAACCGAAAAGCCCACACCAATAGGATGGGTGAATCTACTTGCACAACAAAACGTATTCAAGTTGGTAGTGGTTTATGGTGGTTGCCAGCTGACCAGGAAAAACATGGTCTGCTTATGTGCCTTTTCTATTTGACACATAGGAATCAATGTATGATGGATTGCTCTATGGTTTTTCCTTGTTGGCAACCTTCAGTCTCGAAAGACTCTGGTATCGCGCTCTGAAAGGTGGTTTTGGAACAGCGTCTAGTGTGGCTGAAAAGGCTGATTTGGGAGTGACAATCCCTTCCACGCAGGGAGCAAGTGCAGTCTGTCCCTGGTCTGTCTCCCTGGCTACGGGCCTTCCTTCTTTGCCTCTTCATGTGAAATATTCCATGTGCAGTGAGCAGTGGTCCACCATTTTTGTCTGGCCTTAGTAGCCAAACCAAAACTTGTGGTTGCCAGAGCCCTTCTTCTCACGTGCTCTGTCACCTTCCACTCCGCCTCCTCCCAAGCTACAAGCTCGGAACTAAACAAGGTGGACTTGTCGGTTTGGCCCTGTGCCGCCAAGGTGCTCCTGGCAACACAGTGGTCAGGCAGTTCCCCAGCCAACCTAGTAGCTGGAGAAGGAACTGAGCTCACTGCACAATGGCAGGGATGCTCCCAACCCGTCCTCGTAGCCCCAAGGTTGGGGCTTGTCGAAGGCAGCAACACACTCACCATGATGAGCGAAAACATGAGGCTCCTGTACCACGCCATGCATAGAGCTCACACGCTGGTGTGTAAAGCAGGCCAGCCCTTAACAGGACCTCCTTCTAAGCCATGATATTTAGAGCTGGGCTTTAAGGTGCAACTTTACTTTCCATGTTGCCTTCTGAGACAGAGGCCTGTCTCTGTTGAACCTCCATTTTCTGCCCATCCCTGATTCTGGACCTGGTAACCACCCATCTCCCATGAATCCTACTGACAGCCATGCTTCCATTTCTGTTTCCACTCCATCCCGTCCTTTGTATCCCTAAATTTTCCTGAAATACCGGGAAATATCCTGCCCTTCAGGTTCGGGAAACCAGTTGCGTTTGCCGAGGAAACTTGGACCTGGTTCCTCTTCCAGTTACTATGGAAACAGGCACCATTTTGGCAGCAGTGAAAATTTTCAACAAGGCTTTTGCACTGTGTGGGGAACGCACTTTCAACAGGTGAGCTGACAAGCACTGCACAGGAGACACACTTGCCTAGTTCCTTGCTGCCCCAGAATGGATGCTGCCTACAATGAATTGTTCTAGGATGCACGAACCACATCATCCTTAATAGGTCCATTGAGGCCAGCATCCTGCTTCCCAGAGTAGCCAACCAGATGCCTTTGGGAAGCCAACTATCAGTATAGGAAAGCAAGTAGCTCTCTTCTGCTGTTTGTCCCCATAATTTGGCACTGTGAGGTTGACTGCCATTGAACATGGAGGTTTCCATTTGTGACTAATAAGAGCATAAGAAAAGCACTGCTGGATGAGAGCAAAGATATCTAGTCCAGCATCCTTCTTCTCACAGTGGCCAACCAGATGCACACTCAGCGTTACTCAGGTGACACAAGAGGAGAAGCAAATGTGCAGATACTCCACACTCGCTTCATTGTTCCCATGATGCACATCATGCTTAGCAGAGGACTACCATTTGGTCATTTGACTTAAACTTGGGCTATACCCTTAGGGGGAATGAGGTGACTGGAATGGACTGCACCACTTCAAACTAATGCTGAGGGAGCATGTTTGAACACTCCCCTTTGTTAACACAAACAAACCTCCTTGCAAATATTAAAGGAGCGCACCAGGGAAAAAGATTTGCATATCATCTCCTTTGCCTGCTGTGCCGGTTTCCAGTTTGCAAGACGTTTTTTTCAATATTGGGGAGCTTCCAAAACAAAATGAGATCCTCCACTGGTTGTCCAAAGTGATGTAGTGCATCTCTCACCTCAACATGCTGCCACCACATTCTTCTACCTGAGCAGATTTTGTTCAAACACATTATGAAATTCAGTTCCCATTCTCTTGCCACGTTTTTGGATGGCCTGCTCCACAGTTGCAGCCTATAGAACTCCCAACTTCAAACAGCCCACAGCCTCCACCTGTGCCTTCACACTGTGTGTGGTCTCCCCACCACCTCTAGCTCCCTACTTTAGAGTAGGGAAGGAATAAAACTTAGGAATAAAAATGACTCTTTGCTCAAGCCGCATATTCTGTGCTTTAAACTTCACAAACTCCATAAATGCGCAGCCCCCAACAAAACACCTCCCTTTCTGTTTCTCACACTTCAATATAACTTAAGCTATAAGATTCATTCAAAAGAAGATGAATACAAGGGATGTGCTGGAGTCACAGCACCGAGTCGCAAGTCTCTGACCCCTGACTCAAGTCAACGCACAAGTCATAACGGGCAGCCATCATAACTCATCCTGAGTTGCTGCAGAGTCATTTTTTACTCAAGTCCAAGTCATTACAAGAGTCGCAATACGAGTCAGGCATGGCCAAAAAAAAAAAAGCAAGCAAGCACACTCTCACAAAACAGAGTTGCAAGCACACACAAAAGCATGTCGGGACCCGAGTCTATTCAAGTCATGACTCTTTTTTGAGTCACTGGCCCCAGCTCACGAGTCCGAGTCAGTGATGTCCATGATACAAGTTAATACAAGCCGTGAAAAACGTGTGTTTTTGCGACTTGAGTCTTAAGAGTCCAGTTCCCATCCTTGACGAATACAAATGTGCACATAACAAAGGAAAAACAAAAAGACAAACAAAGAGATTCCTGAGAACTACCACTGAGGGAACCTAATGGTTAAAGTGCTAAGGTTATAGTGAAGTCTGATCTCTAGAAGTTTGGTTTGCCAAGAATCTTGATATTCTGTATTTAAGGATATTTCTAGTCCTCCTGTCAACTGGAGGGGAAAAGTCTGGAAATGGATCTTTTCCATGGAAATTTTTATCTCTTAAAAGTAATGCCCATTTCAGGTCACGGAACCTTTTCAAAATAACACTTGGCACAGTTCTTCCAGGACTCCAGACTGCAGGTGGAGAGGTTGCATATTTGGACGCAATCTCACCTAGAAAACTAGCATGTCAGGTTAAACAGTTCTAAACGAACCTTCTTGACTTGCTAGCTTTTGTTTTTGTTTTTAACATTGGGAAGCTTTCAAACATGTAATCTCCCTTCTGCAATAGAAACGTCCAGGATCCTCAGGTAAAGCCCTAAAATAATTATTCACCAATGTCAGTGTCTAGAAAAAGGACATTTCTCACAGGCTTCAGTACAAAAGCCCCTCCCTCGAAGCATCTCACATTATGAGAATATTGCAAGATTTTTATCAGCGTTGATGAGCAAATATATTTGCCACTTACCACGGGATGATTAAAGTCTCCCCAATTCAATAATCAGCAGATCAACAGGTTCATCAGCGCTCTTTAGCTGTAAAAAATATATATACACACATACATAAATTAGGGCTCCTGTTTCTCTTGTCGATGTTCTACCCAAACCCAGCACAAGAAGATGTTCCATGGAATATTCGTTAGCTCTTCTATAAGGTATACAGCTGCACTATGGATCAAAACTGCTTCAAAACCTGTTTGAAGTTTGGATTCTCCCGAAGAATCCTGGCAACTGTAGTGTTGTGAAAGTGCAGCAAAGGCTGAAGCCTCCATAGGGCGCAATCCTAACCAATATTCTAGCACTGACCTAGCTGCAATGCAGGCTCAAGGTAAGGTAACAAACATGCCCTTACCTTGAGGAGGCACCCCCTTGACTGCCTCCCACTGCAGGATGCAGTGCCTGCCACATTGGCACAGCTATGTCATTGCTAGAAAGTTGGTTGGGATTGTGCCCTTAGTCTGCTTCCAGGCCCTGTCAGTCAAGAGCTGTGACTATTAAACAGACTTCAAATCAGTTCAACAACTGTACATAGATATACTCCCAACAGCTAGCTCTTAAAAACCTTTGCACTGGGTCATCTACCTGCAACACTACCAGAATGTCATGTTTCAAATGCGATAGGCTTCGTGGCTGGGATGTCATTTATTTGCCCAGAAGGTGCTAAATGCTGGAATCTTTGTGACAGTGAGGAGACCTTGCCCCCACAGTTAGGTTCTAGGAGTAGACAAATAGGGCCTATGCTGCTTCATCCCACCCCCGTGGCCCCCAGGATGGAATTCGCTTTAGACCTAAGCACCATCTGTTGCTATGATTTGCAAACAATTTACTTTTAAGGTTGAAAATTTACAGTGAAACACTGGTCGATAGGAATGAAGGAAAGGAGGAAGGACATGATGTAGAACTAGGAATCAAATTAACAAGAAGGGTATTAGCCTCAGATATTGACACCCACAGCACGGGGGGATCTATTTATGAGTTAACATTTGGCTGTAGCTATTGATTCATTGGTTGGTTGATTAGTTCCTTTTCTACCCTCCCCTTTTCAGGCTTAAGGAAGGAAGGTAACTATAATTAAATACCATGAAAAGAGTAGGCTGAGTTATACATGCACCTTGATTACAGATCTACAGCCACAGAGCCAAAATGCAATGGAGCCAGTTCACACATTCAGACATCCAATATTCAGGAACCCAATAAGGTACATGTAGATTTGAACAAGCCAGTCATGTAACCATGAAACAAAAATGAAAATGAATGCCCAGCAGCTTAACCATAGCTTCCAAATGCCAGCTCAGACAGCAAAGGCACAGGGTAGACATAGCACTTGACCACGGTTAGTGCAAATTGGCCACAAACTCAGGTTGTGAAACCATGCAAACAATGGTTTAACTATTGTTAGGTATTACATTTACATTGTGACATGTAGGTCCCTATAGCAACTTCTGAGGCCAGAGCTGAGCAACCTAAACTATGGTTGCACTGTACATTGTGATCATAACCAGGGTGAAGGCGATAAACCATGACTTTTAACCATGGTTTAGATATCTATAACATCTAACTATGGTTAAAGAACATAAAACCTGGTTTAGCATTACGACTGCATAGAGCCAAAATCTTATAATGCTCCTGGGGCATCTAGGCTCAGACTTGACGGGACTTTTATGGCTGTGATCCTAATCACACTTAATAGGGAGCAAGCTCCACTGAAGTTCAGCAGGACTGACCCCACTGAAGTCAATGACGCTTACTGAGTAAGCAGGCCTCTGATTATGCTATAAGGTAGGGGTGGGCAAACATTCAACTTTGGGGATCCTGGTCCTTTAACAATTGTGTATGAGAGAGATTTTCAGCAGGTACAGCTTGTCATCTGTGAGATCACAAGTTGCACCTGCTGAAATTCTTCTGTACGATTGTTAAAGGAGCAGAATCCCTAAAGTTGAAAGGTCGCCCACCCCTGCTGTAAGGGAAGGAAGCTGCTCACTTGCAAAGCGGGTGCTGAAAATGCTTCTCTGCATATCAGTGATGTTCAAACTTGGCATGAAGCAATGAAAGGCTACTTGGACAAATTTTAGGTGAGCTGATGAAATTAAGAAGGCATTTTGGGGGTTTGTTTGATACCATTAAACCTTTATAGGTCAAGGCCAGCACTTTGAAATGTGCCTGGATGACACCAAGAGCAAGTGGACAGTGAGACACAGCAAGTGGGTCACAGGAAGCTGGACTAGATGGGCTTATGGCCTGATCCAGCAGGGCTCTTCTTATGGACTGCTGTTAGTGTGCTCTCTTGCAGCTTTCCCTATCAAAGAGCACAGGCACACAAGTTTCATAAATTTAAAGAAACAACTTTAAGTTAAGCCATACAATTTTCAGGTGTTGACATGAACTTGCCCAACGTGTTATCCCCAAGATAACATTCCAGGAATGTGGTTTATGGGCTCTTTTTGCACTGAAAATATATTACATACAAGTTTCCTCTTTACAAATAAATTTGCAGGCTTGTCTTCCACTTTGCACGCAGACCTTCCAGTGAAGCAAGAAGGAATAGACCAATCCATTTGCCAGAAGTGGATCCTTAGTGCATTGGATACTGGATCTGTGCCTGCCAATTCTAAGGTGTTTTGCTTTGAATCTTCTTGAAACTGAAAATAATTCTCCTTGATGAAAATAATCTTTTAGAGTTTATTAGAGCTGAAGACTCGATAGACATGATTAATCAAGTAATTTATTAATCATAGATTAAAACATGGGATTTTAATCAGAGCTGTCTGCGCAAGCATCTTTGTTTTAAGCGATCTACGTGCATTTCTCGACTTAGGCAGTATGTAACTTCCTAACCAACATGGACCCATAATTAAGCCTTCCTATACTTACGTACTGTGTATTTTTATTGTGCTTATATAGTGTTCAATCCTCTGACACTGATTGGCCGAGCTGCAATGATGGTATAGAATGTTCATGAACATTCGAAATGCTCAGGGAACTATGCCATTGGGTAGCCTGCAGGTTGCTTTCTGTTAGGGAAGGGAAAATCAGTCTGGCTGGGATTTAAACTTCACATAAACCTGAGTGATAGTAGTTTTATGAGGGTTGGAAAGATTGTGGAAGGGAGAGAAGTTAAGGGGCAGGAATCCCAGAGGCCAGGTGGCTGAAGAAAGGATGCAAATGACTTAGAAACAGGAACTTGTTAAAAGAGACAACAGCTTGAGGAAAAGGGCAGAGGAGACAGTGTGACAGGCAAGATGGGACTGAATTCCACATATTGATTTGAACTAACGAGCCAATTATTTGACTGCAGGCTTCTAGATGATTTTAATGGAACTCACTAAACTGTACACTGGATCATGCTCTTAATGATTTGCACTTATGGCTTAAACCATTATCTTCATCAAAAAGTTTCTAATTGGTTTTTCAGGACGTCTTTTCCCTGTAAGACAATCCCGTCACCCAGAAAGCTACAGGTCATCAGCTCAATTTTTTTTTTAGAGCAAAGAACTTAATGTGAAAATATAATTAAAAAATATTTATAATGAATAGGAACATTTCTAAAAAAGAATTATTCAAGCCAAAACATTAATGAAGGCTTACATATTTTTCATATTTATTTTAATCTCAGTTGACTTTAGGAGTCAACAACTGAAGGAGTTCAAGGCAACTGAAAAGCTAGTTTTTCCTCCCACTGATAAATGAAAGGAAGAAAATATAAAAACGGCAGAACAATTCAGAAACTTTAAAAATGAAAAAACCTAAAAACAGAAAGCTGCAAAAAATTATGAGTTGTGCTGCCTTTTAACCTCTCATTTCTTCAACTGATCTCTTCCCATTGTTTGTAGAGAACGAAAAGGGCCATTTTTGCCCAAACACCCACAATTGTCAAAACCCACCTTGAGTAGTACAAGAGAGATTATTATTGTCAGGCTGCCATTCCACCAATCAGAACAAAGAAATTATTTTGGGTGATAGGTCAGGCTGTCCTGGAAGGACAACTGGGCATCCACCACACCCATTCCATAGATATTATATTCCCCCAAACATACACACCACACTTTTCCTGCCCCAAATTGCTGTCTTAACACCCACAATCTACTCCTGCAGGCCTAGAAGAAGAAACTTGAGTCTAACCTCAAAGGTCCATGATGGAGACTGGTAGAAGATTCCAGATCCTTCCAGCTTCTGATCTTGATTCATAGACATTCACAGTCCAGGGTTGAAAATGTGCAGGTAGATAAAACTGAGAAAGAAGGGGGTAGGGTGGGGGGAATAGATAGACAGATAGATGCCTACCCAACCAAACACCACCCAGTCTACCCGATTTCCCGTGCCAACACTTTTTCCATGCCCGCCAGCAGCTTCACTGCTCTAAGGCTGTGCCCAGGCAGCAGGGATGGCAATGACTATCATTCTCTTCTTCTTCCCCACTGTTTGCTGCAGCGCCAAGATCAGGGACTCTATTCACGTGCCAGTGCGGGTGATGCCAGCCCCAACCAGCTTTGACTCTGTGCCAAGTTCAGACGGGCACAGGTGTGCAAGTGTGAAAAGGGAGGAAGGAGAGAGAAAGACATTTCATGAAGAATTGATTGGACTGTCCATGCCTGCAGCTCAATCAGGCAGCTGCCCCCCCAAGGCACACCCAATACACTCCTACTCACCCACCCCGATGCAGTAAGCTGGCCTATTTTTCTATCTCCCCACAACCTGCTTTTCCAACCATAATTTATCTGCATACCCACTCCTTCCTCTCTCTAACCCCAGGTCTCTTGTCCCAAGTGCCCGCCGCTCTGCTCGGGTCCAACCTTGGATGCCCGTCGCCATCAAAGCCACGGCAACCTCTCATCTTTCAGCTTTTCCATTCCCTCCATGCGTCCCAGTGCCTCGCCACCCGCCGGCTGGTGCCAAACAACGTGCATGGGGCCAGGAGCACTGTGCCAGCAGTTAAAAAAAATGCAACACACACAGATATGCCGCACCAGCCTCCACCCTGGTGCCAGTCAGTTGCACTGGCCCTCTTTGCCTTCATCTTCCCGCGGGCAGAGCCCTGCCAGCTGCTGCCTCTTCTCCTTCCTTGTCCCCCTCCGCCTCACTGAAATCATGCACCAACCTGGCATCTCACACCCTGCCTTTCCAACCCCCACCCCCACCCCGCCTGGTTGGCATTGGAGCTGGCGAGCGAAGTGAATGCCGCAGAGGGAAGGCAGGGTGGGCGGCTGCTCGGTGCCAGCTGTCATTGCCCCTCCCCCATGCAGAATCGCTCTGGGTATCAGGCTGGCATATGCCACCTCCTCTCTTCCCTCTCCTCCATCCTTCTGTCCTCTTTCTATCCCACGAAGAGTACTGTTCTCGTTCTCCCTTCTCTACCCCTCTACTCCAGCTGTTTCTCTTTCCCTGTACGCCTGCTCCACCACTCTCTGGTCCTTTTTTCTTTTTCCATCATCCTGTCCCTTTCCTCCCTCTTCCTGTCTCTCTTGTTGTTCACCAGCACCAACCTCGCTCCAGCACCCATTTCATCTACCTCTTGTGGTGCAGGTGCCCTGCTCTTTATGCCAACCACAGCCGGGGGTGGGTGGGTGGGTGAGACAAGGGCCCGATGTGGGTGTGGGTGTGCATGACCAAGCTTGGCGTCCCTTCCGGAGAAGAGACATGCCCCCCCCCCACTCGCACACACACCGACTCCTTCGGCTCTCATCTCGCCTACCCCAACCACCGTAGAAAGTGGCACCGTGCCAACCTATAGAGAACCATCTGTGCCCCTGTCTGCAGCCCCCCTCCCCTGCCACGGCACTAATTGGCAGCTGAATTAATTAAGTCCTAGATGCTAATTAACATTCCGACAGTGCAATGCTGGGGCGGGGGTGGAAGAAGGAGTAGTCAGAGGGAATCTCCACTGGGCACCAAGGCAGAAAAACGTGAGTGAGAGGCAAAGCTAGAGGACTACTGGGTTCTTCTTGAGGTGGGGGAGTTTTAACCCCAGGTCTAAGAGGCAGGAAGAAGCAGGACACAGGATTTTACGGAAGCAGTGCACCAACACGAAGGCATGGTAATAAATGATGCTGTAATAACGAAGGAAAACAGCTTTAAAAAAATTTAAATTTGGCTTCTAGATGTTTTAGCAACTGACAGTGCAATCCTATACGCATTTGCTCAGAATTAAGTCCTGTTGTGTTCAAGGGGGCTTACACCCAGGAAAACATGCAAGGAATTGCAGCCTGAGAGTTCTTTTGGGCAAGTTTGGGGGACTTGGTAAAATTTCAAATGAAATAAAAATAAGAGGAAACATTTAAATAATAACTTAAAGAAACATAGGCAGGCATCCCATCTCTACTCTAAAATATTCCTTTCACTTTTTTGTGTTTTTACAAAAACTCTCCATAGTTATATTCCTGGAAAAAAGAAACAGTATTTTGCATGCTTCATTTGAGCTGCTGATCTAAACAGAGATAATCAATGGGCATGATCAGGCCAAATTTGTTGCACAGTCCTGTGTAGGTTTACTTGGAAGTACATTACATTGAATTCAAAGGGGCTTACTCCCAAGTAAGCAAGCAACAGGATTGCACCGATAAGTACTTGCAAATTCCACTGACTTCAACAGGAGAGTTAAGCATACCTTGAATTCTGTTCCATAAATAGCAATAGGAAACTTTGACAGATTACCCCTTATCTGGACATCCAAAATCCAGACTATTTTGAAATCCAGACATTTTTTGCCAAGACTTTTTTTTTAAACTCTTGGTAATGTGAACACCATAAGGTCTTGTGCTCATTTCCATGTACTGTGCAGGTACAGGCTAAGTTCTATTCTCTGCTCTGCAGTGTGTACCTGTACAAACATTATTGAAAAATGTCAAAGAGGCTAGCAGAACCCCTCTGGGTAACAGTGAAAAAAGCAAGAGGAAGCATTTCTCATTATATATATAATTTTATATATATGCGCAATTATTCCAAAATCCAGACACCTTCTTATCCCAAGCATTCCGGATAAGGGTAACTCAACCTGTATTTGATTTTGACTGAATCATGCCCTTAATTGGCAGTAATGTGATATCAGAAGGGCGGCAGCACCTGGCTTGATTGTGGTGTAAAGTTCCACTTTCTAGAATCCATTTTTTTTCCCTTTTTTAATTTTGAAAAATGGGGTTCTAGTCGTTATAATAATAGAAATATGCTTCAACATGTGTCGGGAAAGCTTGATGAAGTTCCAGAGACTATTTGGGCTTATGGGACAAAGAAAGAATGTTTGGAGCGGGACAAGATGATGCACTCAAGGACTTGTAAAAGCCCTATGGGATTAAAAAAAAACTTTTGGTGTGCTTTTAGGGAGGAAAACTGTGCGTGTGCGCACACACACGCCATTTCTCCTCCACTTTCCTAGTCCGGACCCCCAAATTTTAGCTGCCCCACCCACCTTGCCAATTCTGCATTATTTATTTACTAAATTTTATACCCTGCTTTATCTCCCCAAAGGGCATTCAAGCAGTTTGCAAATATAAAGTCACAATAATGACAAGAAAAATCTCCTAAAAACAGTAAGACATTAAAATATCATATTAAAAAACAAAAAGCATAAACCTGCAGCAATCAGTAGCACATGGGTGGTAGACCCATAAAATCTAACCAGCAATATCCCACAATATCCAATAAAAACCCACAATATTAGAAGGACCTGCACTCAGAAGGCTGATCTAAATAACATCTTTCAGCCCTGCTAGAAAACCTGTACGGAGGGAGCAGTTCATAAGCTGAGAGGGAGGAAAGTTGGTGCCACTACTAAGAAGGCCCTATTCCTTGCTGCCACTCCTCCCACCTCCATAGGCAATGGCACCTGTAAAAGGGCCTTCTCCGATGCCCAAAATCACACTCAAGCCAACTGCCCTTTCTGTAGTTCAGAGCTATAGAAAACCAGCCAAAGCACCCAGTTCTTTACCATCACTTTATTTAAGCCTGAGGATTGATGACTACTTTCGGAATGGAAGGGGGAGGTTTAAATCTTGTGAGCCCTCAAAATTTCTCTGGCCTTAAAACACAGCTTTCCACACCCCTGAACCCCAAATTTTGACCACAGTCCAGGCAAACTAAACCTCGAAGGAATCGATTTATGCATCTTGATAGCCCAGCAGTATTTTAAATAATTAACCAAGGCAAGTATGCAATTAGGAGAACATTTGGAACCTTTCTAGATTTTTGCACCACGATAGCTATTCCTTCTCTACTGTTTTAACTCTTCCCCCTTTTTTCTCTTCAACATGCTTTGTAATAATTGTCTCAACTCAGCCTGGGCTGCTGTAGTACGTGCGTGTTCTGTATACTATGCATGAAAAAGCTATAGAGATTTATTTGATCTAATAAAATCAAGCACTTTGTTTTATTTTTTCCCCCCACAGCCACAGAATTCGGAGGTTTTATTTCACTATCATGTCTGGTAGCCCAGTACAGATATATCAAGAGCTCTTAGGCGTCACAGTCAAATCAGACCTTCCATGGGCAGAGGCAGTCTAACACTGGATGCAAGTTGCTGGGGTACAAAAGGTGAGTCTCTTTGTGGGCGGCACCTGGAGTGTGAAAGTGACTGACTCCAGAGGCAAAGGCTCCAAGTTCAAATACCCTCTAGGCGTACGTTGTTGGCAACCTTCAGTCTCAAAAGACTATGGTATTGCGCTCTGAAAGGTGGTTCTGGCACAGCGTCTAGTGTGGCTAAAAAGGCCAATCCGGGAGTGACAATCCCTTCCACACTGGGAGCAAGTGCAGTCTGTCCCTGGTCTGTCTGCCTGGCTATGGGCCTTCCTTCTTTGCCTCTTAGCCTCAGACTGTTGGCCAAGTGTCTTTTCAAACTGGGAAAGGCCATGCTGCACAGCCTGCCTCCAAGCGGGCCGCTCAGAGGCCAGGGTTTCCCACTTGTTGAGGTCCACTCCTAAGGCCTTCAGATCCCTCTTGCAGATGTCCTTGTATTGCAGCTGTGGTCTACCTGTAGGGCGCTTTCCTTGCATGAGTTCTCCATAGAGGAGATCCATAGAGGCGTACTCAGGTAGTAATGAAAAGCTAAGACCTTAGGTGTGCTTTGCTTCTTGAATGGCACATGAGATGAATTGTGGCTTGTTTGAGAGCCAGGACGGTGTACTAGCTTGGGAGTTAGATCACGTGCACTACCCTGAGAAGAAGGGCAGTATAAAAATTGAAAAAAATAAATAAAACTAGATGGACCCTGAGAGTTTCCTAATGCCCTGGGAGTCATGATTTGCCGTTTCACAAGAGATGAGGCAGAAGCAGAAGTCAGAGGAGAACAGCAAACGAAAGATGTCCATGGAATACTGACAGGCAACAGTTATGGTTCAGCTCAGCAGAGAAAGGAAGCACAGACAGATCTGCCTGCACTCTGTGCTCTAGCCAAAGAATTGGGCATGCCAAAAATTTTGCATTAAATAATTAAACAAAGCAAGCAACTACTTCAGAGCATAAATGCAGGCATTAGCCTCAGGCTTTTAAGTCTAGCAAAGTCTCATAAACCTATGGGGGAGGGGAGAAGGCTTCATCAAGGCAGCAAGCTTGCCGACAAAAGTCACACGCACAGAGCCAGATTCTTGTCCTCGTAGGTGCAGGGTAAGAATAGACGGCTAGTGCCAGGTGCATCTCCTCCAGCAGAGGCAGGATCCACTCCAGAGAGTGTGGCAAACTGGGGCATTTGTCAGCTCCCCCCCCCCCAAGAAAGGCACCCCCGCTCAGTGCCGTTCTCCACACTGCTGCAACTGCAAAATTGTACGTAAAGCACATCGGCAGCAGAGAGCATGCAAACATTTCTGGTCTCATGCCCCACCTCTCCTAGCGGAAGGGAGTCCATAGTGCAAGGACCCTCCGACTCTCACAACTGGCCCAGATGAGATGCGCTGCTGAGGAAGATTCTCAGAGGTCAGAGAGAGAGGGCTTCAGTGCCACCGGCAGCCCCTTTCCCCCCACCATTTACGCAGAAGGAGCAGAACTGCAGGAGAAAGAGTCAGGAAAATCAGAGAAGCCCTGCCCAGTCACTTCATTTGCACGGGTCACAGAATGTGGTTTCCTTTTTAAGGATTCTCAAGAAGGCAGGCCAGGCTGTTAAAGGCAGAGAGACTTCAACAGCAGAAATGGCAATGTCAGTGCTGACAATCCACATCGTGGCCAACCTCCCTCACCCAAGCTAATATGGGAGGTGAGCTCATAGCGGTGGCCTTCGGCTGTGCACAGCTGCTGCTATTATCTTACACTGCAGCGTCCAGCAGTCCCTTTGGTATCACCAGACCAGAAGGTCTGGTGGTCGTTCTTGCACATGTGGAAATCAAAACTGGCGTTACAATTCTTTTTAAAAAAAAGAGTCCGACAGGCTATTCACATCTTCCTTTCAACTCCTCCACTAGTCTTCTTTCACGATTATGCTGTTGCAACTTGCAACAACCTTCAGTCACCAAGAGGAACCAGCTTACAAAGAGGGTCAAACATGGCCACGCAACACGGGCAGAGGTTATCGTGTGGCTGGCTATAGACCTCAGCACACAACCATCCTATAAGCAGCCGTCCCTGTTCATGCTAGACAGTGACGTACAGTGGGTGGGAAGGCAGGCGAGGCAGAGCCTCCCCACTGGAGTCCTTTGAAAAGCGCAGCCGCAGTGCGAGGTGTGCAAGCACTCACAACCTCACATGGCGGTGGCGCTTTGCAAAGGACTGTGGTGGGGAGACTCTGCCTCACCTGTCTCCCCACCCACCGCACATCCCTGTCTAGCTCAGGTTGGTCAATGGATTTCCAGGTTTCCTGCTACACCTAACATGAGAAAGCATTTAATGAATTGCGTGAGAGTCTGTGCAAGAAGCATGTACCGCACCCGGCAGCAAGGACTCCTGTAGTGTGCAACAAATATTCCTCCATTTCTGAAGCTATGCACGTCCTGGCCAGTACTTGGGAGACCCTACAGATACCTGCCTCATTCCCATCTACAGTTCTGAGTTCCTTAGAGGAAGGGCAGAATCATAGACACACAACAGGGACTTTCTGCCTGCCTACTTCCATGGAAGCATTGCTACGTTGACTCGCTTGGTGACAAACCCCTGTGCGCTCGCTGTGGAACCTTTGCATAACAGAAAGGATTCTGGGAAATAGTTTAGAGGCACAGTCACGTTCCAGGCCTGCAGCATCTTATTGCTGCCGTATATGAACCAACACTGCATCCCTGAGCACAGCTAACCCTCTCTTGCTGCCACACAGCAAGCTGCCATACAGCCCCATCTCACCCACTGTTAACTGACTGTGGTGAGAAGCCCCCAATATGCTTCTGTGCAAATGCCAAGATCCCCCAGAGCACAGCTTGGAAAAAAATCACAGATGCTGATGGAAGTTCATCAGCCCCAAGCCATGGATGGCTGCATCCATTGTCCCAAGCCTGGATGCTGGCCACAAGGCAGAAGAAATTCTGGTGGGTAGACCAAGTCATACAGGCACCAAGAAGTAATGGCATTTGGGAGCACTGGAGGGGATGAAAACAGAGATTTGGGGTGAACACATGACCCATTTGTTTGCCAATTAAAACAAATCCTTTGGTAGTTAAGGACAGGCTATGTGGCTTTGCACTGGACTGGTTGATAAATTATAACATGACATTGTCATGCTGCCCTCCTCCACCTCTTACATCCGCTCCCCCCCCCATCCCATCTTGCCAGTGCTTCTTGAGCTGGGGAATTTCACAGGCAGAACAGAAAGAAAAAGCTAGATGGATACGAAAAAACTGCAACAGAGATGAGAACATACAGAGGAAGGGAAGGAACAGACAGACGGAGCGAGGCAGGCCGAAAGACAGAGAGACACGGGTGGGGAGGGGATGCAGTCAAAGACACTGCAGCGATACACAGCACCAAATTAATTTCAGAACGGGAGATAGAGGCTGCGTGAATGGAATGAAAATTAGGTGGGCGACGGGGGGGGGGGGAGCTCACACAGGAAGGAGGAAAGGAGCTGGGATGGAGGCCCAACAGCAGCGCCACCTGGAGGCAGAGCCGAGGAAGTGCTACAGGTGGGGAGGAAGAAAGGGATCTCCCAGTAAAAGCAGTCTGAGTTGAGAGGTGGCAAGGGTGTGTGTGTCCAATCTGCCGTGTACAACACGTCACCAACATTCATATGAATGGCCAACCCCAACCCTTGCCCCCCCCCCCACCGGCCTATAAAAGCGCTGGCAGGCCAGCCCATGATCCCAACTCCTTGAGATGAGGGCCCCTGTGACCTGCAGCCTGTGGCCAAAAGCCCTCTCTTCTTGCCCTCTCTTGCCTGCTCTACCACCATCTTTCAATACAAATCTTGCAGAGCTTGACTCTCACTCCTGGGCCATTCTCCATCCTCCACCCCATATTTAAACTTCAAGAGGTGGCATAGCTGGAGGGGGGCGGAGCACCCAGTCTGGCAGCGCGGCGGGCAAGCGGCCCCCCCCTTCGGAGCCATTCCCATACTCCGTATGGTTCCGTTTTGCTTCCCACGCCGGGAATGGCTCCAAAGGGAGAGGCCGCTTGCCCACCGCGCTGAGGCTCCCTGACAGACTGGGTGCTCTGCCCCCCTCCAGCTATGCCACCGACTTCAAGGCTCAGACCTTCTAGATCTATGGCTCCTGCTGTTCAGCCTTTATGCCTGCTATCCCTCACCTCTTTCCTCCCCCTCCCCCAAGTTCACGCCCCCTCTTCATCCCCTCGCTCTAAATGTGCTAATGAATTAATCTGTTTCTCCTTTGCACTCTTCTAAAGGTCATGGCAGTTCCTGCTGACTCAGGGAACCAAAGCTGAGGCAGGGAGATTTGAGATGTAAGGCAGGGTGGAGGGAAGAGGTTGGGTTGGGGGCCTCATTTTGTCCAAGATTTTGCCCTGGAAGGCCAGGAAGAGGAAGAGCAGTGACAAGATCACAATAGCACAGTAATTCTCCCACCTCCCAGCAGTACAAGGCCTTGCTGCCTCCCCTCCATGTTTTGGCATCCTCTACTGCACTCACAGGCAAGCCAGCCCTCCCTCTCCTCCCCCCCCAATTCCTTGAGCGTGTGGGGCGATTGATTTCCTCCTCGTGTTTATCGGATTCCACTTAGCCCGATCAGGGTTTAAAGCAGCTGAGGATTCCCTCCCCTGCTTCGGCCCCCCCAAAACCAGGTCGATGATATTGATTCTGCCAGTAGCTCTAAACCAGACGGCGAAAAAGCACACATACGCACTCAGTGAGAAAGACACGGGGATTCCCATATTAAGAGAGGTTTCCTTCTTCCAGGGGGGGAAAAAAAATGAATGCAAGCTCACACCTCTCTGCTAAAAAGAGCGCGAAAGGGATATAGCCCTTATTTTGGCAACAGGGATGCCAAAGAAAGGGGGCGCAACCAGGGGGCACAACCAAATCTTTCCATTACTGCATATGTGAGCATACATGTGCATGTTCTTACAATACAATTTGAAATACACAATACAGTATAGAACAAATACAATGCAGGTTCTCTTTGCACCTTGGTGAACTCTATGCCGTAAGGAATTGCATAGGCCCTGTACACAAAATCAGGAATCCTGGACAACACAGTGCTCACCATGGTGCAGAGAGAACCTATATTGCACATTTGTGTGACATATGTGCCTGGCTAACAGGGGGAGGATATCCTGTGGGGTCCGACCCTGTTCCCCTTCCATTCACACCTATATGGCCCTATGAATAGGGCTTATGTTGGATCTCCATTAAAAGATAGTCTCTCTCTGAACTGTTCTCCCTTGGAAGGTGGAGTTAGGAGTCTATGAGAAGGACAAATAGCACCTACAAACTGATTAAGCCCACACTCATGCTAACAGCACAAAAACACTCAACAAAAATTTTAGACAGGAAAAGACCATTTGCATTTTATTGTTAAAATCTCCCCTCCCCACCACCCCATACATGGTAATGGTTTGTAAATCCAAGGTACTTGGGTTTGGCAGAGACCAGTTCAGAGTACTGGGGGAGGGGTCACCTCCTCTTGTAGAAACCTGAAAGAATTGGGGAGGGGAGAGAAAAAGAGAGAGGGAATGATCAGAAGCCAAGACAGATGAGAGAAGGTGTATAGATCATCTCCTGCAACTGGACATCTCTGAGGACCTGGTATGAATAAGGATGGAGGAACCTCTTGGAATTGCTACAGAACTGCTTCCTGCAAGGATCTTCAAGTGAGGGTGGGCATTGGGGCTAGGGCCCAACTCATACAAAAGGCAGACGAAGGTAAACACAATTGCTTACTACTTTGGGGAGGGGGGAAAGATCTAATGATTGTACAAAAGTGCTCCCTGCACACAGAACCATAGATTCTTAAAAGGAGGATTCCACAGGTCAGTCCTTCCCCCAGATATACCGCTTCCGTCTGCACAGAGAATTTGCTCTCTATGGGAAAGCATTTGACCACGAGATCCCTACCCCAACACCAGCAGTCTGAAACAGAACCGCCCAAAAAAGCATTGCTACTGCCTGTGTGGTCTACGGCAGGGGTGTCCAAAGTTTTTGGCAGGAGGGCCACATTGTCTCTCTGACACTGTGCCGGGGGGCCAGGGGAGAAAAAAAGAACTAATTCACATTTAAAATTTGAATAAATTTACTTAAGTTTACATAAATGAATATATTAAAGATGAACTCATATGAATGAATGAAGGTCTTGCAATAGCTCAAGGCCTATAAAAGGCCTTGCACAAAGCAAGGCTGGCCTTTCCTTTGCTGCTACTGCTGCATCACAGATGTGAAACAGCAAGCAATGGAGGGAGCCCTCGTCCCACAGCTCATGCAAAAGGTCGAACAGTTGGCCATCATGCTGAGAGCAGTTGCATCTGGCCAGCGTGGGCTCCAACAAATCTCTGGAGGGCCAGAGGCTCATTGAAGACTGGGGCCTCCCTGAGGGCCGCATTGAGAGGCCTCGAGGGCCGCAAGTGGCCCCGGGGCCGGGGTTTGGGCACCCCTGGTCTACAGAAGCAGAGCTGTCAATTTGGAGTGGGCTAAAAGGGTGGGTGGAGAAGGCAGGGCGACCATCAACAGCACTTACCTTTCTTCTTTCCATGTTTTGTGCCAATCTTCTTCCGCTTCTTCTTTGGAGGGTTTAAATCCTAGAAGGTGGGAAGAGAGCAAGATGGGAAAGAGGCACAAGGGGGGGAAAAAGAGACCTTGGAGAAACTGAAGGTAGGCGTTTTTCGGAATGTTGCTTAGTGTACGGCACAGGATTCTTGTTTAGTCACCATTTCAACTGAGCAGCCTTTAGGTTCACTGACCAAAAGCCAGGCCAGGTCAACTGCACTGGAAAACTAAAGAACAAAGGCCTTACAACACACCTGCTTGGTACCAGTGAAATGGCACGTTCCAAAAACTTGCGGAGCAGCGGGCTGGGCTACAGCTTTTATCCTGGACGTACATAAGGTTTTTAATTTTGTTTTCAAGGATTCTTTCTAGGGGGAAAGCATTCCACATCCCAATGCTAAACATTCCAGACAACGTACAACTGCAGGACAGCACACTGGGAGTATTTTCAGGGTGCTCCCCTAGGACAGCAGTAAGGAGGTCTGGCCTGTGTTCTACACATGCATCCTGGAACATGTCCAGAATCCCTTGGAAGCTGTTTTCTGACTTGCTTGCCTGGCTCGAGGTAGTTCACATCCACACAGATGTGCAAACTCCAAGTGGGGCTGCACCAGGCTTAGAGGATGCTATGATCTTGGCCATCTTATTGCCAGTCTCCACCTAACAACCCCAGCATGGAATCTGCCTTTTGACAGGTGTCAGGCACAGAGCTGGCATTTTCACAGTGCTCTCCGCCCGGCCTCAAGACTCCTTTCCTATTCACTCACTGCTGACTCAGACTGTGGACTTACCCATCCTCCAAGGAGGGGCCAACATAAATGAAATGCCTGTAGCTTGTGGCTCGTGCCACAGCTGCAAGGGGGTCAACCTGCCTGCTGAGAGCAAGGGACCTGGCAAGCAGAGTGAAACACCTGTCAGAGCAGCTGCAGGTGCAATCCTCCCCCTGCCCTCTCAGCTTGACACATCTTCTGCCACCGGGCCAGAGTGTCTGGCACTTCTGTCAGGGGAGGGGGAAAGAGACAGTAACAGGGAACATGAAGGAGATGCCAGGGGACGACCTGGAATCAAGAGGGGGAGACAGGAAAGGACGGAAGCTGACAAGAGCTACCAAAGGGTTCCAATGCAGAGGCCTCACTTCCCTCTCCTTGAGAAAACGGTCTCCTGCTTTCTGCCACAGTGAGAGCAGCAAATGCAAAGAGTTAATGAGGACTGTAGACTCATTGCACCACCCAACCCACCCTCAACAGCCTTTCCTGGCTGGCCAAGAACTCACACAAACAAAAAGACTCACCTCTCCCAATGGAGCCACTGCCCCGGTCAACGCACTGATATCCCCAAAGTGGGTGAGGGAGCTGAGCTGGGAACCCACTTGCCTCCGACGGGCCTTCTCCTTCCGGGACACATTCAGCCGAACCATCATGCTCTCCTCATAGTTGGTCCTACATAAGGAAGCCACAGAGGTAAAAATCTATTACCAGAAAACACAAGATCTATCCTGTGTATTGGATCATTTTAATTCTGATATAGTTAGATGGGAATTGCATTTGTGGTTTTTACTGAAAACTTCAAGAATTAAAGCAGGGGTGACAAACTCCTTTCACACAGTGGGCCAAACAGCATTCATGGTGCCTGCTGAGGGCTAGAAGTGACGTCATAAAGCAGGTAATAACTGGAAATAAGCACTTTTCCCACTTAGGTGCTCATTAGCAGCATATGACAGAAGAGAAAAAACACAAATCTTGATTAAATTTTTAAGATATGGGAGAGCCCACATATCATGTGAGACGTTTTACAGAAGTGACACCTTGCTCAGCAGCCAAGAGCATATGGCAGTGCTGGGAGAGCTCAAGGGCCAGATAGAGAGCTTCTGGGGGCCACATCCTGCCCATAGGCCTCTCAATTAAAGGTTAGACCTATGAAGTCTAACTCAAAGCTCCCATTCTAGACCTTTAATCTTTCATAACTTCCCCACCAAACTATACTAAAGATCTATATAGTCCAAGCTCCCGTCTCCAATAATGGCCCCCCCAACTACCCCATAAAGTCCACAAGCAAGTGATGAAAGCATACCTCTCTTGCCATTGCACCCCTGCAATTGAGATTCAGAGGTACACTGCCTCTGAATATGGAGGCTCCACAGAATAAACATGGCCATCAGTACCAATATGGTTTATACTGGATTCCTTTTCCTTGAGAAGGAACGAGCTGCAGTGATGCCAACTCTTCTTGCTATCCTATAACATACCACAACTTACCAAAGCTTGGCCCTCCAACCATCCTGTTCGCCCTACAGAGCCCAGTCTTCCCAGTTCACAGTGATGAGAAAGAACACAGGCACTCAAGCTCCCCAGATTTTGCAATACAGCCTACCATCTTCCCAGATCTCACAGCAGTGCCAGCTCCCAAAATCCCCTGCACCAGATTCCTTCCTCCAAAAAAGCCACAACACTTGACAACCTCTGCTTTATAAGACAGAAGCTTCTGCCCCTATGCACCTTGGGAAGAACTTCCTCTGCTACTCACCGATGTTCATCCTCCCTGCTCTGCCTGTTTGAGTGAGCGTAGCGCCCCTCCCGGACCTCTTCTGGAGCATCCGAGTACTGCTCTTTCAGTTCCCGGATGACTGAGCTGCTGAGGGCTCTCCTCTTGGCCTGTTCAAGCATCTTCTTCTCCCTCTCAGTTGCAGTTTCATCTTAGAGAAGTAGCAGAGAAGTGACTGTCAAGGGAAGCCTCTGGGAATTCAAAGGTTCAACAGCCTCTGGGGTGGGGCCAACTGGCTCAGCACAGAGAAGCCCCTTTGACCGTGGGATGCCACGGCTCCCATAAGCATGCCAGGTTTTCCATTCCCTCTTCAAGCCTCCTGCATACCATAATGTACAGGAACCAAGCGGGGTGGGACATATTTTCTGATCCCTCCTTTAGACGTTTTCTTTCCAGAAGTCTGTGTGCCATCAGCGGCATCTTCATCTTCTCCCTCCTCTGAGTCACTGAGCTAGGATGGGGGGAGACCATCAGAGGCATCAAACACCATTTTTCCACCATCCCCCTTTGCAGTACTCCAGTTCCTTCCAACCATAGCTAAGGATACACAGTACTACATGTACAACAGTGAAATCTCCTGGCACTCACTATTTCTTGCTCAGACTCCAGATCTTTCATCTAAACAGGGGTCCCTACTCCCTCGGGTGAGCATGACAAATCTCAGCCTTCCTCTTTACTTTGGAGCTGGAGAAGAGGCATGGTACCCTTCCCACAATTGTGTCCTATTTTAGAGGCGCCTGGGGATCTCAATCACACTGAGCAGCAGAGTTCTGGCAACTGCATATTATTGCTGGCTACAGCCAAAATATATGGGTTCCTTGGTGAAAAGACAATGTCCCCAAAGGGCAAATGCAAGAAAGCATTTCTAGTCGGCTCTCCTCATGCCCCAAAAGCAGTGGTTCCCAAACTGTGATTTGTGGCTTCATGAAGAGCCATGGAAACCGGCCAGGTAGCTGTGGAATCCTTGCGAAAAGCCTGCCACCCTATACAATGTATAGGATTGTAGCCCTAATATGGCCTTTCCCAGTCTGAAGAGATATTTGGCCAACAGTCTGAGGCTAAGAGGCAAAGAAGGAAGGCCCATAGCCAGGGAGACAGACCAGGGACAGACTGCACTTACTCCCGGTGTGGAAGGGATTGTCACTCCCGAATTGGCCTTTTCAGCCACACTAGACGCTGTTCCAGAACCACCTTTCAGACCGCGATACCAGAGTCTTTCGAGACTGAAGGTTGCCAAGTCAAGCCCTAATGGGGAGCCAAAGCCAATGGCCCAGTAGGTCAAGTGAGCCACCAGTCGAAAAGGTTTGGGAACCACTGACATAAAGCATTGCCCCCGGATGACAGGGAAGGAAGGATGCGACGTGCCCCGCCCCACCCCAAATCTGTGTTTAGGCCACAGGTGAGCTGAAGTAAGGAAGAGAGTATGGGGCAGTAAATGCAGGTTAATGGTTTGGTCTGCAAGCTGTGGTTCAAGTGTGGAAAACACTGATGGAGATAATCGGACCACACTTCTGGGTTCATCAGGTTTATATCCCGCTATCCAGGGAGTTCAGGATTGGGCCATGCCCTGCAGAGCAAATCACCCTCTCGGCCCATCTTTTTCACCTTGCTCATCAGGTTGTGGGGATTCGGCTTGAATCTCAATGGGTCGTTTTCACCTGAAACGAGAGTGCCAACCAAGAAACGTTGATGATTTCCAACTTGTGGATGCCTCTCAATCCCTCTCACCCCAGTCAATGCCTCTAAGTCTCACCAAGGGCCCCTGTCACAGCTGCCTTGACCAGCTTGTCCACCTGATACTTCAGCTTCTGATCGATGGGACGCATCTTCTCCAAGACCTGTGGATGGGTGAGGTGGGGAGGGAAGAACATGCTTATGAGGGACTACCTTATGGCTGATCCACTCCAAGGTCTCACACACAACTCTGTCCCAACTCTGCTATCCAAGACCCTTTAACTGGATGTGTCAAGGTTCTAATCCTACCCTTAATCCTACCAGCAAACAACATGAGCCACCACTGAGTGACAAACCCTACAATCGCTATGTCAGTCGGAAGGGCAACAGGTTTCATTTGCACCACCCTGCAAAAAACGTCCCACCCCAGTTCTCATCATACTCATACCGTCCGAGTTTCCACCAAGCGCATCAAGGCAGGATGGTCAGCCACGGGATGCCCTAATGTCTTCTCCAGGACCAGGTGAGAGAGGTCTTGAAGGTAGTGGAGGAGAAGCTGGTCCTTCACTTCTAGAAAACTGAGGCCCTACAGGAGGGAAAAAGAAGTGAGCTGAGAAGGAGAAGATGGGCATTGAAATGCAAGAGATTACAAAGCAAAGTGGGGAAGCAAGGAAGAGCCAGGGAGCTTGGAAGATGAAGGAAAGGAGAAAATGGTCTAAGGTGGCTGAATTCTGAAACCCATGTTCCTGCAGCATGAAAACCTACTGCATCAAGACCAGAAGTCCATGATAGGGGAAGATGGCAAAGGAGGTGAGGGGCGATATGGGTGAACAGTGAAGGAAAGCACAAGGCTACTGGCATCAAGGGCTCAAACGATCTCTCAGCCAGGGGCAGCAAATATAGGCTGCTGAGGGGAAAAGGTCACAAGTAGGAAAATGGGGGCAGAAACTGGAAACAGTTACAGCTTGAAAAAGCGTCTAGAAGGACAGGAGGCTCTCCCAAAAAGGGTCCAGAAGAGGATGACTACACAGAATTGTGTACTTGCTAACCCCCCGTCCCTCCTCCTGGATCTATGGGGAATGGGTTGGGGTGGGCCAGAAGAGTACAGCACACCCCCTACACTCACAGCGTGTATCCCAGCTCTGCAAAGAAATCCGCAAAGTGCTCGGGGCTATGTGCTTCTTTTCATTTTTATATTACAATACCAAGAGGCTATTGAGCCTTCTCACAGAAAACTGGAATCTGGCTCAGATTCTGGCTCTGTCTCGCAAACCCTCCTGCCACATCCCACTCCTTCTAAAGCCACTCACCTTTTCTGTGGGGTAGGCTCCTGCCCGCACCTTCTCTGCCAGACTCTGTACATGATGGGTCACTGCAACCACCTACTCCAATGAGAGAGAAAATTATATTTAAAGGGGACTGGCTGAGGGGTGCCAACCACAACCTGCTCCCAAATGGCGTGCAGACAGCAAGCATCTCACCTGCTCTTGGAGGGACTTCAACAGGTTCAGTGCAGCTGGGAGATCTGCCTCTATCCTCTCCTTTATGGAAAAAGAACAAGATTTTTGCTTCTGTCTTTCAGACCTGCCTCCCCCCAAGGAAGAGACAGCGTTTCCTAACCAAACTTCCAACCTCATTCAACCCCCATGAATTTATACGACTTCTCAAATTCCAGCAGCTGTGAAAATGGCCGAAAAGCAGCCCCACAACAATGAACATCCTTTATAAGGACTTCCTCCTCTCCCTGTTACTGGTGCAAAATTTCCGCAAACTCACCCTTTTCCACTCCAGCATCTCTTTGCTTGCACTTCATCCCAAACTCCTTTTCCCTTGCCTCATCCCAGCTGAAAGCTTTTCACCCCTTCTGTTCTCTTCCTGGTCACTCTCCCTTCCACCACTTCTTCCCTAAAGCTGCCCTTTTGTTTTCCTGCCAGCTTAAAGGGAGCCCCCTCATTCTCTGCCTTCCTAAATTTGCATCTCACCTCCAGCCCATCTTCATCTTCACCTCTTAGCCCATGCAAATCTTTTTCATTTCCATGAAACCTTGCAGATCTCCTCTACTCTTCCACACCCCAAACTTCTTCATGCCTCTAAATGTCCCTAACCTTTTTTCTCACCCCACTGCCTGTACCTTCTCTAGGTTTTCCCAGTTCCATCTTCTGTACACACCTACCTCTCCCCTCAAATTCAACCCTGCCTGGTGTTTATCTTTCTAACCCCCCCCCCCCACAATCCAGAACTGAGTGGGGTTTGTTTTAAAATTAAATTTTAATACTGTACATACAGTATTTGACAAAAAATAAATCAAAACTAGTTTTTAGGAATTTTTTAAAATTCATATTTACATTTCTCCATTCACCTTTTCAAGACAGTTCTTGTCATTTCAAATCTTTGAAGAGATCTCTGTACATTTAAAAAAAAACTGGGGGTTTGGGGGGAGGGAGTTTACTATCCTTTTACCCATTTAACCACTATTCCAACCTCCATAAACAGAAACATTAGACAATCAAAGAACAGAAGAGCCCTGCTGGATCAGGCCAAAGGCCCATCTAGTCTAGCTTTCTGTATCTCACAGAGACCCACCAGGTGCCTCTGAGAGCACATATGACAAAAGGAGACATGCTTCCTGGTGCCCTCCCTTGCACCTGGCATTCTCAGGTAGCCTACTTCTAAAATCAGGAGGTTGCACATGCCCATTATAGTTTGTAACCTGTGAAGGACTTTTCCTCCAAAAATCTGTCTAACCCCGTTTTAAAGGTATCCAGGCCAGACGCCATCACCACATCCTGTGGTAAGGAGGTCCATAGATTAATTACACACTGGGTAAAGAAATATTTTTCTTTTGTCTGTTCTAACTCTCCTGCCTTTCAGTTTTAGTGGATGTCCAATGACTGGTTCAGGCCTGCCATCTCCCATGAAAAGGGCTGAACTAGGCTCTTGGCACAAACTCCAGCTGGAGGTGGCAGAAGTAAAGGATCTTCCTAACAGCCCTTTAAGCAGTTTTCCAGACTCAGAAAAAATGACAAGGGATGACTGAACTGGGAGCCTCCAAGTGACATCTGGCTGGCCAATCCTGAAGAAGAAGATGGGGCTGTCTTCAAGAGGATGCAGAAGAGCTGCCCATACCTGCATGCCCTTGGCTAGAAATTCAGAGCTCAAGGGGCCCAAATGAGTCTGCCTTGAAAATAAATTCCTACCTGGTCCTCATGATGATCGATCAGCAAATCAGAATGTACATGCCCATCATGGCTCGTAACCTGTGATGGAGTTTCCCTCCATCAATCTGTCCCGTCCCCTTTTAAAGGCATCTAGGCCATACGCCATCACTGCATCCTGTGGAAAGGAGCTCTCCACAGACTAATTCCATGCTAGGTAAAGGAAAATTTTCATTTGTCTGTTCCAACACTCCCACCACTCAATTTGAGTGGCTGCCCCTGGTTCTGGTGTTAAGAACATAAGAAGAGCCCCACTGGATCAAGCCATAGGCCCATCTATGGGGCAGGAGGTCTGGTCTAGAGGGTAGAGCCTCTGTTAGCCCAAAGATAACATCAGAAGATCACCAGTTCGAGGACACCAGCAGCTCCTTGAACAGCTGAGAATGGCGAGACCTTGAAGCAGCTGACAAGCCAAGCTGAGTGATTCCACCTGCTCTTGGTGTGAGCAAGAAGCGTCTTGGCTGCCCTCCATGTGAAAGATGGAGCTGCTTGCCAGCCTGCCTGGGAGAACTGGAGGCCAGAAGTGAGACCAAACCAGGAAGATCCATTCTGAAATGTTGTTGGTTCTTGAAAGAGAGAACCTCTATGTTTGTAAAAATCCCCTTGAGGGATTTAGGAATGCCTGCCTAAGTAAACCGCCTTGAATAAAGTCAGAGGAGTAATCCAATGACCAGAAAGGCGGTATATAAATACCTAGTTGTTGTTATTGTTATTATCTAGTCCAGCTTCCTGTATCTCACAGCAGTCCACCAAATGCCCCAGGGAGCACTTGGGGCAAGAGACCTGCATCCTGGTGCCCTCTCTTGCAGAGTGATAGGTGTGATAGGTGCAATTGATCGGTAGAACTCCTTGCCACAGGATGTACATAAGGAGAACCCCACTGAATCAGGCCAAAGGCCCCTCTAGTCCAGCTTCCTGTATCTCACAGTGGTCCACCAGATGCCTCTGGGAGCACACAAGACAACAAGAGACCTGCATCCTGGTGCCCTCCGTTGCATCTGGTGTTGTGTGAGAGAAAACAACATCCTTCTATCCACTGTATCCCTCACTGCATCCTGTGGCAAGGAGTTCCACAGACTGATGACATGCTGGGTACATCTCAAAGAAGCAGGGAAGTCCATATAGGAACATGGAGGGGAGGGGAGGGGGGGCTATTGAGAGAGACAACCAGAAAAACACATTAAACCGAGTTCAATCCTACCCCCCCCCCGCCCAAAGAGCTTCCAATCAGTGCAGCAGCTGCAACATTCTGGTGACATTTCAGCTGCTTCATTCACAGCATAGCCCAATTTCCATCAATGGCTCCCCCCCCAAAAAAAATTGCACTCTGCACATGCTCAAGAACCCCTTGCTCTTCCCCCCCCCCCCCACCTGGTAGTCCGCAGGGCCAGGTTGCTGCTCCTGCTGCTGTCTCTCCGCCATGGCCACAGTAGCTACCCCCACGTGGCAGGGGAACAGACTCGACCAGCTGCAGGATAAAGACCACGCCCCTTGCAAAAGATTCGGCCAATCAAATGCGAGCGCCTCTTCGGAAGCGGAACCTGCTTAACCATTGGCGTCGTTGAAGCCGCTTCCGCCAATCACTGACCCAGGGCAAGACGAGCAGGAAAAGATCTCCTGTCCCTTTAAAAGGAGGCGTGGCACTCATGCAGGAAGTAACCAATCGCAGTTAAATCCCGCCTCCTGCGGATGGTGTTTGGCCAATTAGAAAGAGAGAGGATGCTACAGTGTCCTAAAGACTCTACAGGGCGGGCCTTGTTGAAACGCCCGCCTCTCACTGCATCCTGGAGCCAATAGGAGCCAGGAGGAAAGGGCTTCAGCCAATCAGCAGAAGGCAGTCCCTGCCACTCTCCAAGGCTGTAGCAACTCCCATTCATAAATTGGGGCTTGGAGGATGGTTGGAAAACTTTAGTAGCTGCAGATTCCCAGTCCTGAAACGGAGAGACTCTTTCCTGAGTAGCCAGCAGGACACACCTGAGGGTTAAGAACATAAGAACAGCCCCAGTGGATCAGGCCATAGGCCCATCTAGTCCAGCTTCCTGGATCTCACAGCGGCCCACCAAATGCCCCAGGGAGCACACCAGATAACAAGAGACCTCATCCTGGTGCCCTCCCTTGCATCTGGCATTCTGAAATAACCCATTTCTAAAACCAGGAGGTTGCGCATACACATCATGGCTTGTACCCCATAATGGATTTTTCCTCCAGAAACTTGTCCAATCCCCTTTTAAAGGCGTCTAGGCTAGACGCCAGCACCACATCCTGTGGCAAGGAGTTCCGCAGACCGACCACACGCTGAGTAAAGAAATATTTTCTTCTGTCTGTTCTAACCCGCCCAACACTCAATTTTAGTGGATGTCCCCTGGTTCTGGTATTATGTGAGAGTGTAAAGAGCATCTCCCTATCCACTCTGTCCATCCCCTGCATAATTTTGTATGTCTCAATCATGTCCCCCCTCAAGCGTCTCTTTTCTAGGCTGAAGAGGCCCAAACGCCGTAGCCTTTCCTCATAAGGAAGGTGCCCCAGCCCCGTAATCATCTTAGTCGCTCTCTTTTGCACCTTTTCCATTTCCACTATGTCTTTTTTGAGATGCGGCGACCAGAACTGGACACAAAACTCCAGGTGTGGCCTTACCATAGATTTGTACAACGGCATTATAATACTAGCCATTTTGTTCTCAATACCCTTCCTAATGATCCCAAGCATAAAATTGGCCTTCTTCACTGCCGCCGCACATTGTGTCGACACTTACATCAACCTGTCCACCATCACCCCAACATCTCTCTCCTGATCTGTCTCAGACAGCTCAGAACCCATCAGCCTATATCTAAAGTTTTGATTTTTTGCCCCAATGTGCATGACTTTATACTTACTGACATTGAAGCGCATCTGCCATTTTGCTGCCCATTCTGCCAGTCTGGAGAGATCCTTCTGGAGCTCCTCACAATCACTTCTGGTCTTTACCACTCGGAAAAGTTTGGTGTCGTCTGCAAACTTAGCCACTTCACTGCTCAACCCTGTCTCCAGGTCATTTATGAAGAGGTTGAAAAGCACCGGTCCCAGGACAGATCCTTGGGGCACACCGCTTTTCACCTCTCTCCATTGTGAAAATTGCCCATTGACACCCACTCTCTGCTTCCTGGCCTCCAACCAGTTCTCAATCCACGAGAGGACCTGTCCTCTAATTCCCTGACTGTGGAGTTTTTTCAGTAGCCTTTGGTGAGGGACCGTGTCAAACGCCTTCTGAAAGTCCAGATATATAATGTCCATGGGTTCTCCCGCATCCACATGCCTGTTGACCTTTTCAACAGCCTTGGGTTTTTACAGCCTTGGGTTCTTACAGCCCAAGCCTACACATGCCTACGCAGAAGTAAGTCCCATTGAGTTCAGTGGGGCTTACTCCCAGGCAAGTGTGCATAGGATTGGAGCCTTACAGCACACTCCTTTGCATGTCTACTCAGAAGTAAGTCCCATTGAGTTCAGTGGGGCTTACTCCCAGGCAAGTGTGCATAGGATTGGAGCCTTACAGCACACTCCTTTGCATGTCTACTCAGAAGTCCCATTGAGTTCAGTGGGGCTTACTCCCAGGCAAGTGTGCATAGGATTGCAGCCTTAGAGCCCCATCCTAGGCATGTCTACTCAGAAGTAAGTCCCATTGAGTTCAGTGGGGCTTACTCCCAGGAAAGTGTGCATAGGATTGCAGCCTTAGAGATTTATTTTTTTTCCAAAGAGATCAGCAATAACTTCAGAGGGTTAGGAGGTTTGTGTGTATTTTAAAAAAAATTTTTTAAACATAAACTTATTGTAAACTTTTAAAGTTAGTTAATTGATTTGATTTTGTCATAGGGGGAATGTTAAAAATTTTCCTGACTGATGATGTCACTTCTGGCCATGACATCACTTCTAGGTTAATGGCATCGCTTCTGGTGGGTCCTGACAGATTGTCATTCTGGAAAGTGATTCCCAATGCTAAAAGGTTTGAGAACGACTGGTATACACATTTACTTAGGAGTATGTTCCTCTGGACTCAATGGTGCTTCTGAAAAGATATGAGTAGGATTGCTCTGTAATGATAGTAATTTTATTCCTTACTGGAAAAACGGTCATCAGCCTGCTGATACATGTACCGTGGTATACTGTAGCACTATATTATATAGAATCTTCTACAATCAGGGCTCAGATTGCAGGAGCAGCAGCCTGCTAATTCAGCATGAATTAGCTGAAAATGGGCTAGGTGGAGCTTGTAGATTTCATGAAGGGCCCCCTCCTTTTTCCTCCACAATCTGAGTATACAGTACTGTCAAATATCCTTGAAAAGAGAGGGGGGCACACTTTCTGCAATGAGAATGGTGGTTAATTGGAACTCTGGCAACACTTCTACAAGGCTGTCTGTTCAATATCAGGCCTCCAACAGAGAAGACAATGAGCAGGTAGAACTGGAAGGACCAGCTGAGAATGTGCTTGGCAGAAAGTCCTTGGTGGGTGGGGCATCCCCAGGCTCTGGCAGTATCTCCTTTGGGACAATAGGCAAGTGATGTAACCCCCCCCCCCCCAAGAATGCAAATGACTCCCCCCATCCCAGGAATCTGGATAGCTTTTGTTCCAGGAATCCCACTGCCCCCCTCTCTCCACCCAGTTGTTCTCTCCCATTGTGTCAGTGTTCCCAGTCACTAGAGTTCCTCCCCTCTCTGACTCCATCTCCACATCTACATGGTCCTTATGACTGGTTTTAGACGGAAGAGAGTCTGGTCCAACAAGAAGCTGACGGAACATACCAAGATCCAGGTCTACAGAGCTTGCGTCCTGAGTACACTTCTGTACTGCAGCGAGTCATGGACTCTTCGCTCACAACAGGAGAGGAAACTGAACGCTTTCCACATGCAATGCCTCCGGCGGATTCTTGGCATCACCTGGCAGGACAAAGTTCCAAACAACACAGTCCTGGAACGAGCTGGAATCCCTAGCATGTATGCACTGCTGAAACAGAGACGCCTGCGTTGCCTCGGTCATGTCGTGAGAATGGATGATGGCCTGATCCCAAAGGATCTCCTCTATGGAGAACTAGTGCAAGGAAAGCGCCCTACAGGTAAACCACAGCTGCGATACAAGGACATCTGCAAGAGGGATCTGAAGGCCTTAGGAGTGGACCTCAACAGGTGGGAAACCCTGGCCTCTGAGCGGCCTGCTTGGAGGCAGGCTGTGCAGCATGGCCTCTCCCAGCTTGAAGAGACACTTGGCCAACAGACTGAGGCAAAGAGGCAAAGAAGGAAGGCCCATAGCCAGGGAGACAGACCAGAGACAGGCTGCACCTGCTCCCAGTGTGGAAGGGATTGTCACTCCCGAATTGGCCTTTTCAGCCACACTAGACGCTGTTCCAGAAACACCTTTCAGACCGCAATACCATAGTCTTTCGAGACTGAAGGTTGCCAACACACTTAAGCCATCCCCTCCCCCCAACAGTTTGGCTCTCTTCTTTTGGTGAATTCATCCTGTGATGCAAGGCATTTAAATCTGTTGGCATGGGGAAATAATGATCAGGTGGGTCCTAGGTTGGAGAAGCAGCCTCAGCATCCATCAACCCCAAGTAAAGCAGTGACCCTAGTTTTGTGACCTCCAATGCCCCACCTGAGTCAGACCGCTTAGTCTCAATCCTCCATACCTTCTCCTCAAAAAAGGACTCCAAATATTGGCATGTTCCTTCTTTTCCAAGCTCACACTGTGTGTGAACAGTCGTCTGCCATGTGGTAGGGGGGTGGACTGCGTGGCTGTGGAATGTCTTCCTAACCAGCCTGGTGGACCACTTCAAGCAATATGGTTCTTAGAGGAACATCTGAGATTTTTACTTGTATATCAAAAAGTGCATGCAAACATCATGGGTACCAACCAGCCAGGACAGGCTGTAGCAATTAAACTTTTGGCTGGCCATGAGCTTAAATGATTTTAAAAGGAGGATTAGACACACTGATGGAAGGAGGAGAGGTACGAGGTACGTACATCAATGGCTAGTCATGGTGGCTACATGGAGCTTCCATTTTAAGAGGCGGTCTCCCTCTCCATGCCAGTTGTTAGGGAGATACTGATGCCTTCAACTCCTGTTAATGGGCTTCCCAGAGTCCAGCTGGCCACCATGAGAAACAGGAAGTTGGACTAAATGGTCTCTTTTTGGTATCTTGCATATCTGGGTTTGCAGGCGTATGAACCAGCCTTGCAATTGTAAAACATCCTCCACCCCCTGATCCTTTCCTGCTCTGTTTAGCTACCCACCCCGTTTCTGGAACAATAGCCAGGCACGGTCTGATGGGCAAGCCAAGGACTGCATGGAATCCCATTGTCCCTTGCCCAGCTTCCAGTTTCCATTCTGGGAGCCTGGAGCTCACCTGCCTATTGTTTTGAAGGCCAGGGCTGCTCCCCTCCCCTAAGCCAGGGACTCCCTTAAGCTGGTTCGTTTTTATGGATTCTGTGCCAATTACATTCCCAGCTGGGCTTCCTGAACTACCTTATTATTATCCTCTCAGCTGGAATTCTGGCACTGAAAACTCATCAGTGCCCACCAGGCAGAGAGGAAAATGGTTGGTTTGAGGAAGTCCGAGGTGGGCTCCGTGGTATATGGTGGGAGGGGGGCATAACAGGCTGCTGAGCTCAACACTTGGATTGAGGGGGAGAGAAGTCTAGTAGTTGAAGTGGGATGGGAAATACTGGAAGCAAAGATCTCTGGGTTCTGCCTGACAGAATGTAGGAGGTTCAAATGAGTTGGAAGGGAATGGAGCCAGGCCTCCTGGGGCTTGTCCCCAGCTCTCTGAGCAGAACAGAGCCTGCAGGAGACAGGACAGCTGGGTAGCATGCCTAGTGGTTAGAACAAGGAGAATGTGAAGACTTCTGGGATTCTAGTTCAGCTCTGGTTGGACAGGATGACTGGAGAGCAGTGTGGTTACAGCCGGGAAGGGAAAGAGTTCTTTTGCCAAGCCTCTTCCTCAGAAAACCACATTGCACCTCTTCTTTCTTCTTACCTACCCACATCCCATTTGCCCCCAACTCCCACATCTCCCTGTCATGTTTCCAAGCACTCCCACACAGGTTTTTTTTTGGGGGGGGGGGTGTCAGTCCTCACAGTTCAGGAAGCAGGTTCAGAGCAAGGGGCAGGGCCGGTTCTGATGCCAGCATGGTTTCAGGCATGGGTCAGGACATGATGGGAGGGTATCCAGGTCGGGGGGGGCACACGGGTCTCTCTCAAACAGTGCAGCAGTTGAGCACATTTAGACAGGCAGTGGCCACATGAGAGCAGAGGGTGAGGGGCCACCCGAAAGACAAAGGAGCAGGTGTGAGGGGCAGAGCCAAATCATAAGCCAGGGTAGGGCGCTGAGCCAGGCCAGGCACTGTGCCAGGGGCTGCCAACCTCCAAGCTGTTAACCCCATCCAGGCCAGGCCAGAGCACTAGTGGCTGCTCAGTCTATTCTCCCCCCCTTCCCTGGCCCCATTGTCCACACTCTTCATTCGGGTCTTGCTTTGTCTCCCTGCCCCTGCTTTCCTGTCATCTCGGCTTCTTTTCTTGTCTTCCACAATGAGATCGGTTTCCTGCCCCAAATGTCAGCTCCTTGCCTCCCCCACCCCGCCACCCGTCTGGTTGCTGTCACTCGATCTTGCCGTGACGTGAACAATAGACCTTGGGCCAGAACAAAAGGCAAGAGCAGCGTTGAGGCAGCCTGACCTTCGCGGCTCACTCTTGGCCTTATATAGCAACCGCCATGCTCCATGAAGGCTCCTTATTATAGCTGCAAGCCCTCCAGAGAGCCTGGAATAGAAGGACCCCCGGAGTTCTACCTCCCAGTGTGTCCTTCTCAAGTTAGGGAAAGGGCCAATGGAGCCTTCTGTACTTGGCCACGTGCCCTTCTCAGTGCTGGGGAGAGAACCAGACTCAGGCCAATGGGGGAGGGGGGGCAACAACTTGGGTGCAAACAAGGCCATTCTGGCAATGGAATTTGTATGGGGGGGTTGTGTTTTGAAACATCTCATCATAATTAATATTTTCAAAGGAAAAAATGACTCCAAGGCTCCGATCTGCTGGGTAGCCCTTACTGGTCATCTCAGATGTGGTGACGGCCTTTGGCCGAGATGCTTTTGAAAGAGGATTGGACAAATTCAGGAAGCTGTAGCATAGCCGGGGGGGGGGTTATGTGATAATACAGCAGGTGCCGCAATGTGCCGTACAAGCAGCCCCTCCGATGGCAATAGGCAGGCAGTAAAAATATGTGTGTCACCTGAATGGCTCCAATGACAAACAGGAGAGGCTGCTTTCACAGCCTGAGTTGCGGTGCCTCCTGCACTTACCACGCCACCCCTCCCGGCTATGCTACTGTCAGGGAGGACTGCCCTCTCCATGGTTATTCGTTATGATGGCTGTATGCGACCTCCAGTTGGGGCAGTGTGTAGCTAGAGGGGGTGCAAAGCAGTAAGTTTTGCAGGGAGCCTCATTGTAGCATGCAAGCAGCCCCTCCCCTTCAGAGCCATTCACGTACACCTCCATTTTGCTGCCCTCACCTGGAAAGGTTCCAAAGGGGAGGAGGAGAGGCTGCTTGCACACCGCTCTGAGGCTCCCTGCAAACTTGGTGCTTTGCACCCCCTCTAGCTACGCCACTGGTCAGGGGCAGTGTCCCTCTGAAAGTCAGTTACACGGGCGCAATGGTGGAAGAAGAGGGCACTTTTATCCCCTGCCTGTGGGCTTTCTAGAGGAAGCTGGGGGGTCATGGAGATAAGCTGGATGCTGGTCCAGATGGGCTCCCTTTGGCCTGATCCACCAGGGACCTCTTCTTGTGTTTGGGTATGTATGGTTACAAAATGGTAAAAGGAAAGCATTTGGCGTGTGCTGAGAAATATATTTTCTCATACGTGAGTGCTGGTATTAAAAATGGATTGTGTAGTCAAGCCAGGAGAAGTTTGCCTTTCCCAAGACAGGAAGATCCTGCTGAAACTCTGAATCCAAAGTTTGGAATCCAGATTTTGTTTTCTCCACATTGACGCTTTGCGATTATCAGGATTTTTTTTACTGCTTGAAACATTCATGTGTTTCTGAAGGTTCACATCTATTTGCAGTAGGATTTTGAATGGGAAGATAAAGAAGATAAGCATGGCCTTGTTTGGGTGGCTTCTGTCTGGGAATCTGTGTTCAAGGCTCAGTTTCCAGCTTTGTCAACCGTTTTGTCAGCTCAGACTATGCTATGGATTTATTGTGTGGTCTCAGGTAAGTCATTGTCTCTTAGCCCCAGTTTCCAGCTGTAAAAAGAGAATAGTAATGGCAAACCTATGAAAGTAAGGGCCCAAAAGAAAACATGGTGCATGATGTCAGTGATTACGATCAGGTCTGCTCTTTTGATTGTTCTTTTGCTTTAAGGTAGCAGGGAGAATGGACATTCTGGTTTATTCACACGGGGAGCTTATGTAGACTCTCAATTAAGCAGCAGCAGAAAAGAGAAACTACAAAAGATGGCCTTACATAAGAACAGCCCCACTGGATCAGGCCATAGGCCCATCTAGTCCAGCTTCCTGTATCTCACAGCGGCCCACCAAATGCCCCAGGGAGCACACCAGATAACAAGAGACCTCATCCTGGTGCCCTCCCTTGCATCTGGCATTCTGACATAGCCCATTTCTAAAATCAGGAGTTAGCACATACACATCACGGCTTGTAACCCATAATGGATTTTTCCTCCAGAAACTTGTCCAATCCCCTTTTACAGGCGTCCAGGCCAGATGCCATCACCACATCCTGTGGCAAGGAGTTCCACAGACCAACCACATGCTGAGTAAAGAAATACTTTCTTTTGTCTGTCCTAACTCTCCCAACACTCAATTTTAGTGGGTGTCCCCTGGTTCTGGTGTTATGTGAGAGTGTAAAGAGCATCTCTCTAGCCACTCTGTCCATCCCCTGCATAATTTTGTATGTCTCAATCATGTGTCCCCCCCTCAGGCGCCTCTTTTCTAGGCTGTCAAGAGTTAATTTGCCTCTTCGTTTCTTAATTGTGATTACTGGATCAAAGGAAGAAGTTCAGGTGAGTTTAAAACTCAAAGAGCCCCTGGATAATGAGAGGCTTTGGGGTTAGCTCAGTTACAGCTTAAAACCTGCATCCTAAAACAGAGTCCTACAAACCTTAGAGCTGCCTCCAAAATTAACTGAACTTGTTTGCCATTAACTTTCTCTGGATTGTGCCCAGTGTGTCCTTGGGAGGGATGGACACAGGAGACTGTGGTCAGGATTTGGGAGGAAGGAGTGTTGGGACATTGTAGCATTCCTGGCTTGCATAAAATGTGGACTGTTTCTCTCCTGTCCCAGGAGACCCCTTCTCCTCCCCCCAATGGAATCTCAGACCTCTTGTTCCAAGATATTTTGATGCCCCCTTCTCAACCCCCCCTCGCCCTGAACCTGTTCGTATTCTTCTTCATGCCACAACAATGACGAGAGCTTCCAATTGTTCCCGGGGCGAGCACCAAGGGATGGGGGGGTGGGGAAGGAATGTATCTGTGTGTCCATATGAGGCTGGCCAGAGAGAGGGGGCGGGGGGGATTGGGGGTTTATAATGAGGGTCCTGGCCAAGCACCTTGCTTAGAACCCCCCATCTGTGCTGGTCTCAGGTAAGGCCCAACCAAAGCTGTCTATCCACAGCTCCCTCTCCAAATCCTGGGCCAGCAGTTTGGGACAGGGGGGTGGAATGGAGGAAATTGTGAATGGGTATGATTCCGGGTAGGGAATTTCTCACTGCTGAGATTTGTGACTTTGTGTATATGGAAATCAGGGTTATATTTTCATGTATATAATGTAATGCTCAGGGGTTGTGTGCCTGCAAGGTGCATTGTATACAGAAGGAGTTGTGTGGATAAATGGTGAGTGTGCTAGAGATGCTGGCTTGTTTCAATACATGACTACTTACATATAGTGGGAAGGGAAAAGAGCATCCATGTGTGCTTAGGGCAGGTCTGGTATAGAAGATGAGCAGCTGTGAGAGTAAAATCTTGACATGTATGTGATGAAGCTTGAGAGTGCGCCTATGCCTGTATGCATGTGCTGGTACCTTTATGCAAGTATGGGGTTTGGGCGTTCACATGTAAGTAAGACTCGGGTTTGGAGGAGAGATGCACACTGGAGGTAAGAATGCTTAAGTGTGCACATGCTCCATCTTGGGGTTTGTGCGTGCCTTATAGGGCAGAAGTTAGATCAGTGGGGTCTACTAGAAGATCTCCAGGTGGTTTGCAGTAGATCAGGCCAAAGTTTCTGACTCCTAAATATTTAACAATAACAATATATTTTCCCCTTCTAAATTAGGCTGTTGAAATGAAGGAAGCCCGGAGAAGATGTTTGTGTGCGGGGAGTGTGAGCTCAGTTCTGGAACTGGAAGCACATTCCTGGTTTGAGCTTGTGCTCAGAGACACTCTGGTCCTTCATTCTAAGTTTATGTCCACCCCCAGGGCACTGTTTTCCACTCAGTGCAGACTGCTGGACCTCAGGGCTTTGAGTTAAAAGCAAAGTAGGTTCCGTAAGCTAAAAGTCTGCCCTCCACTGACTTGGGTATGCCTAGGCATGTAAGTTAATGTATGTTCTGGTGAGTGGGTATGTGGCAGGGGTGTTCCTAGCCATCTACTCTCCCCCCAGGACACTCTGTGTGTGTTTTAAGCTAATTTTGCAAATGTGAAATTGGAGTGAGAATTCCCCCTACAAAATTTATTTTAGCGGTTCGAGCATTCAGATATTTCACCAGTCTCATACCAACCTTTGACATCTCTCTTTTCCTTATCTGAAAGTTCTGAAAAATGCAGCAACATCCTCAAAAAGGGGGGTGCTTAAAAGGGCAAAGACATTTTGTGCCTGAATATCTGGGTTTTCTCTTTTTGTCCAAGTTGGCTGCAGGATGATGAATCTCACTGGATCTCCCAAACTTGAATTTTCCCTAGAAATGGGAAGGTGCCCTTGAATGAGCTTGAAATTCAGTGTTGAAATCTTTGGGTTTCCTGCTGACAACATGCAAATTTGAGAATCTGAGTGAGAATTTTCACAGTTGTCGTTTGAAAACTGCAGAATTTTCCTCCGAGATTTGCTTGGGGTTTAATGACAAATGTGCTGCAAGGGTGAGAATTCTGGAAGTCGGTTCTAATTATAACTGATAATTGGTGTGATTCCTGAGCCTGCTGTGGGACCTGCTGGAGAATGCTTATTTTTTGTCTGCAGTAAGAATGTGATTGCGGAGAGCTGGCTGTGTGGCCTGTTGTCTCTCAAACAAGAATCATGAGAACCACTTGAGTGGGGGGTGTACAGACTTAGGGCAAATTGCTCAGACAATCAAACAGTCTCCAGGCTGGCGTCCCATGGGGTGTGCCACAGTGGGTACCTTTGACTACCTGTGTCGCCACTCCAGTGTACGTTAGTCTGATGTTGTTTGCAGATGTGTAGCCGGGAGACAGACCAGGGACAGACTGCACTTGCTCCCGGTGTGGAAGGGATTGTCACTCCCGGATTGGCCTTTTCAGCCACACTAGACGCTGTGGCAGAACCACCTTTCAGAGCGCGATACCAGAGTCTTTCGAGACTGAAGGTTGCCAATACAAAATACAATACAAAATACAGCCGCAAGCAGAGCTTTTCCATGCGAAGCTGTGTAAATGTATGCCAACGATGTTGTGGGAGGTGTGCTTTGTGTAAGGTTCTGATGCGGTGCAAATATGGGTGAAGCTGCATATACGTGTTGTGACCAGGATTCATCTTAGAAGTGAGGGACGGTTCCTGTGTGGATCATGTCGTATAGCTCGGTGGCAGAGCACCTCATTTGCATGAAGGAGGCTCAGGGTTCGGTCCCTGGCAGCAGTAGTGTAGTCAGAGGGGGCGCATGCAATAAATACTGCAGGTGCCCCAATGTGCCACGCAAGCAGCCCTTCCCACTCACCGTCGGAGCCATTCCAGGCAGCCAATGGTGAGTGGGAGGGGTTGCTTATACAACACGTTGCAGTACCTGTAGTACTTACGATGCCCCACCTCTGGCTACTCTACTGCCTGGCAGCTCCAGTTTAAATGATCAGATAGTTGGTGACAGGAAAAGGACCTCTGCCGAGACCCTGGAGCAGCCATTTTCAACCACTGTGCCGCGGCCCACTGGTGCGCCGCGACTAGTCTGCAGGCGTGACGCAGAAGTTTGGGGGACAGTCATATTTTAGTAGCGCCAACGGGTATGTGAGCCCCCCACCAGCAGCATGGTGTGCCTCGTCAACGGTCAAAAAAATTGACGGTGTGCCTTGACCATTTTAGTGCCTTGTCAGTGTGCCGCGAGATGGAAAAGATTGAAAATGGCTGCCCTGGAGAGTGGCTACCAGTCAGAGAGGGCGATGCTGGATTAAATGGATCGAGATTCTCGCTTTGTGGCTTCAAATGCGCACATCTGAGTTTGTTGGTGTGTGTATAGAGCAGCTGATTCTCAAGCTCTACCTCTGTCAGCCACCTGGAGGTCTCTCACACCCCCGGACAGCTCCTTGTTTCTCCCTTGCTGTCCCTTAAGCCTAGAACCATCTCCCACAACACCTGTGTGATAGCACCTTCCTTTAAACCCTGCTCCGCTCCACCTTTTCCATGAAGCCTTTGGCACAACTCTCTAGTTCCTGTACCCTGCTGTAACCTGAAGTACACACGCTCATTCCCTCCCCTTCCTCTGTCATTATTTTAGATTGTAAGCAGTGGTGTCACTAGGGCTTGTGTCACCTTGTGCGGGAGGCCAGCATGTCACCCCCCTAGTATGGACTTCCCCCCATGCAGTGGGCAGGGCAATGCCCTGGGTTGTGGGCATGGTGATATACCATCTCCCCACCCCTGCTGGTTTTTTGGCTATAACTTTTGATCGAATAGAGATATTTCAACGCAGTTTGTTTCATTGCGTTCTGCACGAAATTACAAATCGATAGATGTACAGCATGATGGTATGATTTGAAAATACCAAGATTTTAAAAATTTGGGTGAGTAGTGGTGTCACACACACACACACCTCCATGGCATCATCCGCTGTGGCCCACACCCCCCTATCAATGCCAGTGATTGTAAGCTTCTTGGAGGGTGGGGACTTGTCCTCAAGCGCTTTCTAAAGTGCTATGAACATGGTGCTAAATAAATGGTCAGTCAAGGTGATGACAAATAGCACTGGGTGTTCCCACCCACCAACACCTGCCATGTCACTTGCTCATTACCGCGTAATAGGAAATATGATGGTAGAAATTCAGGGAGGGGAGCGTATCTGGGCATTTTGTATTGATACTGTGCCTCCTTCCAACAGGAGCCCAGCCTGAGGTGTCCCCCAATCACAGTTCTCTTGTAAGATCCTAGGAAAAGAACAGGTAAATATGGAGGGATGTTGTCTTGGGTGTGGGCACCTGTGGGGTCAGCTCTTTATACAGTATAGGGCACTTTTTATCGGTTGTCCAAAGGCAGCGTCTTTTAAGCTGAGGCATAGCTGGATTCTCTCTCCCTAATGCCCAGAAAAGTGCTGAAAACTGGCTTAGGAGCTGCTGTATCAAGCAAGGCACAGTCCTCTCATTCTCCATACAGAGGCAGCACCTCTGTTCCCCTTGCTTCCCTCCGGAGAGATTCTGGGTAGTGGGGAGTGCCCCCGCCCCCTGCCAGCTGCACTTGGCCGTCTACATAGCATAATGTAGTGATGGGCAAACTGGACTAGTGAATGGCCACAGGAGTGGCCCTCCTTTGTCTCAGCCGGCCACAATGTTGAAATTGGGTATGTGCAATAACCATGACCACATGAATACGGGGGGGGGGGGGGGGGAATCTGGCAGCTCTACATGTGGGCAAAGGTAAACAAGGTGTCTTGTGGGCCACATATAAATGCCTGATGGGCTACACGTGGGCCATGTGTTGCCCACCACTGATGTAGTGCATGTGAGTGGAGATCCTATAGTAATTAACTGGAGCATGCATGACGCATTCCCCAGTCACCATGCCCTCCAGTTAGATTTGCCACGCATTTGGGCTCAAGTGTACATGTGAGTGCCTGCCTGCCTGCCTGTGTGTGTGTGTGTGTGTGTGTGCATATTACTCTCAGTTTTTTGTTCCAGCTTCAAGCCATGGATATGGCAGAGTTTGGCGCCGCTGCCCCTTACCTGCGTCAGTCAGAAAAGCAAAGGATTGAATCGCAGACTCGGCCTTTTGACTTGAAGAAGGACGTGTTTGTGCCGGACGTCAAGGAGGAGTTTGTCAAGGCCAAGATCTCTTCCAGGGAAGGTGGCAAAGTCACTGCAGAGACCGAGAATGGCAAGGTATTCTGTCCACCCGCTCCCTTCCCATCCCCAGCCAATGTCTTTCCATTGTGAACCATCTGAAGCATCCCGAGGCCTCCCCTAGGGGACACGTCCACATGGGATCTTCCAGTGTCCCCACCAAAACACACCTTTAATAGGGTGCTCCCCACCATGATATCCCCCCGGCACACACTCACACTTGGACACAAGCAAGTTGTCCTCCAAATCCTATGGAACCTCCTAGAACTTCTTGGAGTCTTCTTCCTAACAGTGCCCTCTAGGGGCATGCTTTATAGTGTCTCCCAACCCCTGTTGCCCTCTTTTCTGCCCCACATGATACTCCATGTTATCCCCTCAATCCTTCCAATGAGTCCTCTCCTATCCCACCCATCCGCAAGCCGCTAAGTGTAAATGGCGATGCCCTCATTGCGTTGTTCTGTTCAATAGGGAGTTTCCCATCAGCTTCCTTCAACCAATTCCCATTTCCCCAACTACCCTTAATTGGTTACATGCTGGGGAGGTGTGGGGAGGAAGAGGAGCAGCTCCCCACCCTTGTGAGAAGAGTAGTCCTGCTCTGAGACTTCATTGCTGACTCTTGGCAGACGGTGACAGTGAAAGAAGACCAGATCATGCAGCAGAACCCGCCCAAGTTCGACAAGATCGAGGACATGGCCATGCTGACCTTCCTGCACGAACCTGCGGTCCTCTACAACCTGAAGGACCGTTACGCATCCTGGATGATCTATGTAAGCCAGGGACTCGCTCCGTGTAGCTGCTGGGGTTATCCCCATCCTTGCCTTCTAGGAATCAGAGAATCGCCCAGGGACGATAGGCGAGGGACTCTGTGTCGATCCGTTTCATGATCTCGGTTTTGGAGGGCAGAATTTGCTGATATGTGCCATTGTGTACATGTGATGTTGCTAGATAAATAAGCAGGAAAGGAGAGCCTTGCCATATCAGACCAAAGATCCGTCTAGCCCACCATCATGCTTCAGACAGCCAGACGCCTCTGGGTAGCCCACCAGCAGGTTATAAATAAGTTTCTAGCTCTGAAGACTCTGAGGTTCTCCACAGCCATCCTTTCCACCTGGAAGGTAATTCTTCGGCTTCCTTCTCTCCTTCATCATCTTTCTCTAGACCTACTCTGGGCTCTTCTGTGTGACCGTCAACCCCTACAAGTGGCTGCCTGTCTACAATGCAGAAGTGGTGGCTGCCTATCGGGGCAAGAAGCGAAGTGAAGCCCCGCCCCACATCTTCTCCATCTCTGACAATGCCTATCAGTATATGCTGACAGGTAAAAGGGGGGGGGGAATCCACACTCCCAGTTGGGTGGGAGGAAGAGGGGGAGTTGCAGTTTTGTGGGGGAGAAACAAAGAACGTTTGTGCAGTTTTCATTTTTGTGCAGTCTTGCTATGTTTCCCTTCTCCATTCGGGGTTTAATTTTCTTCTTTCTTCCTCTCTTTTATTTCTTTCCCTTCTTCTTTGCATTTTTCTCCTTTTCTTCTTCCGTCCCCTCTTTAGATCGGGAGAACCAGTCCATCCTCATCACGTAAGTTCTGCTATCTCCTTCTGGCTGTCTTTACAAAGTCTTAAGTCTTCAGCCTACCTACCTCTTGGTCTACCAATCCATGGACTTTAGACACCCCCAGCTGAAGTCTTCATTGAAACCCACTGGCTCCATTCCAAACCCCTTCCCCACACTCTTTCCTTCTCTGGCTTCTCCTGTTCTGCCTCCCAAGGGGATACACCAGGGGTCTCTAAACTACAACCTGGGAGCCCACCACGAGATTTTACCTGGCCCACAACAACATAACATTTTTTCCCCAACCATGCAGTTAGATAGTTAAGATGCGCAGTTCTGTGCACCATTTTTAGTCACCTGGGCCATAAGCCTTAAGGCCCTCAAACCATAATTATTCAATGTTAACCTCACTCATAAAACAAATCGGGCTTCTGCATGTACGTTTTTCAACAATGCCATAAAACGATCATAGTGTGGAAATAGCATTATTTTTGCACATGTGTAAGCATAAGAACATAAGAACATAAGAACAGCCCCGCCGGATCAGGCCATAGGCCCATCTAGTCCAGCTTCCTGTATCTCACAGCGGCCCACCAAATGCCCCAGGGAGCACACCAGATAACAAGAGACCTCATTCTGGTGCCCTCCCTTGCAGCTGGCATTCTGACATAACCCATTTCTAAAATCAGGAGGTTGCACATACACATCATGGCTTGTACCCCGTAATGGATTTTTCCTCCAGAAACTTGTCCAATCCCCTTTTAAAGGCGTCCAGGCCAGATGCCATCACCACATCCTGTGGCAAGGAGTTCCACAGACCAACCACACACTGAGTAAAGAAATATTTTATTTTGTCTGTCCTGACTCTCCCAACACTCAGTTTTAGTGGATGTCCCCCGGTTCTGGTGTTATGTGAGAGTGTAAAGAGCATCTCCCTATCCACTCTGTCCATCCCCTGCATAATTTTGTATGTCTCAAATCAGCAAAAGCAAATCAGCAAAAGCAAATCAGAACAAACCAGGTTTCCACAATGGATCAGCAGAGCTAGTGCGCCATGCATCGCTTGCCTCTGTCACATATAAAGCAGAATTTTTTCTGGTCTGCGAAAATTTGCAAAGTATATGATGTGGCCCTTGTACTGAAAAGTTTGGAGACCCCTGGGATACATGAATTCAGCCTTGTCAAAAGCCACTGGTTTGGTATTCAGAATCCCCTCTGGGCAACAGCAATCTGTTTTAGAGCACAAATGACCAGCACAGTAACAAAGTAGCAGGCCATGTGAGCCAATTGCTTTGGTTGCCTTATTTGCAAGGCGACCATGATGATGACCTGCCTTCCCTCCATCCCTGGGTGTAAACCCCATGGAATGTGACTGAATCAGGCAGGCGTTCTCTGCAGTCTCTCTCTTCTACCCACAGCGGAGAATCCGGTGCAGGGAAGACAGTGAACACCAAGCGGGTCATCCAGTACTTTGCTGTGATCGCGGCCATTGGCGACCGTAGCAAAAAGGAACAGGCTGCTGCCACCGGCAAGGTGAGCTCCTCACCCAACTCTCTGTCAGGCCTGAGGCCAGGCTACCTGTTATACTTACCCCATGAAAGACATGCCTGACCGAGGCTGTTTGAAAGCTCCCCACAGAGAGGCAAAGAAAGCTAGAGGTGCTGGGGGGGGGGGGAGACCCTGCTGTCTAGTGTCCTTCTGGTGCTGACTGTTGCTTGCTATCATTTTCATGGTGGCCTATCTTCTCCACTCTTCTTTCCCCCAATGGCTCCAACAGTGGAGTGGGAGGGGCCGCTTACACTGTGCTTTGTGGCATCTGCTATACTTACCGCGCCACCCCCCTGGCTACACTACTGCTCTTCGGCCTCTGTAATGGAGAGGAAGCTTTGTTCTAATCCCTCCCTTCACCCACAGGGTACCCTAGAAGATCAAATCATCCAGGCCAACCCTGCTCTGGAAGCCTTTGGCAATGCCAAAACTGTGCGGAATGACAACTCGTCCCGATTTGTGAGTGTTACGCAAAAGAGAATATGAGCCCGTGTTGTGGGGGAGGGGGGCACATTCTGAAATGTCAAGGTCCTCTTTTGGACAACTTCTCTCCCTCTTCCTGCTGCCTTCTCCCTGGCTTCATCTTTCATCTCCCCCTCAGGGTAAATTCATCCGAATCCATTTTGGGGCGACGGGGAAGTTGGCGTCTGCTGACATAGAAACTTGTAAGTGCTGGCTACTGCTGCATATTTACCTTTTTGTTTTTGCATTAGGCTGAACTTTTCTTCCACAGTAGTTCCCCCTCAACCACTCCATCTTGCTTTTCCTTTTCTCAGACCTCCTGGAAAAGTCTCGGGTCATCTTCCAGCTGAAGTCTGAGAGGAACTACCACATTTACTACCAGATCCTGTCCAACAAGAAACCAGAGCTCTTAGGTGGGTCTTTCTTGAGGAGTTAAGTCATTCTTGACTTGTCAGAAGATCTTCTCAAGTTGCCTGATGCTCCTCAAATAAAAGGATGAGCGTGCAATAGTAGTTGGTTGAACTGCATCTTGAGAAGCCAGGTTGAGTAGAACACCTCTAGCGGAACAGAGGGATTACTGAACTTTTAGTTGGGCACTGATGTGGTAGCTGGACGTTTAGAATGGACAGGCCATTGGTCACTGGGATACCAGTAAATGCAGCTGTCCTCAAACTTCTTCGCATTGTTGATGATTTCATTTTGTGGGACTGGGATTCTAAGAAGGCTTCCTTATTTTGTGTTCATCTCTTGTTGGGCTGAGTTGATCTTTCAAGCTGAATTCGTACACATTGGATCACCTCCCCTTGGATGGTTGAACTGAGCCTTCCTTCCAGATCTCTTTTAGGTTGCTGTTGGTTCAGATGACCATTTTGTCATCTGCTGGGCTACGTCCAGAGCATAATTCTTGTCTGAAAAATGGAAGAACCATGTGCAACTTCTTGTAATTTACCCACATGACTCATTCTGATTCCCCTCCTTTCAGACATGATGCTGGTCACCAACAACCCTTATGACTACGCCTTCATCTCCCAAGGAGAGACCACGGTGCCTTCGATAGACGATGCTGAGGAACTGTTAGCAACTGATGTGAGTGCTGTGGACAAAATGTTCTAAGGCTGCAGTCTGATCCACACTTACCTTGGAATAAGCCCCACTGACTATAATGGGACTTACTTCTAAGTAGACGATGCATAGATTCGGGCTGTCAGTCACGAGTATCCAAACCCTGCTGCGGCCCAGACTATGGGGAAATCCCTCATTCTTTCCTCCATCCGCAGAATGCCTTTGACGTCTTGGGCTTCACCCAGGAGGAGAAAAACTCCATATACAAGTTGACTGGGGCCATCATGCACTACGGAAACATGAAATTCAAGCAGAAGCAACGTGAAGAGCAGGCCGAACCTGATGGCACGGAAGGTGCGAGGGAGGCGTAGGCAATACCATCGTGAAATTAGTCAGGGAGGGGTTATTTCAACATAATTGGGGGGTGAAGAAATGAAGGATCACAAGTTAGGAAAGTTCCCAGTGGATGGTAGATTCTGGAGCAGGTAAACGATATCATAATGTATCAGTGATGATGGTCCACTGGTCAGTTTCTGGTAGATCACCTTGTGACTGCTGACTCCTGAGATTTCAGTATACTTTGCCTACATCGGGGATGTCAAACTCGTTTCATACTGGGGGCCAAAGTTAGCATTCATGGTGCCTGCTGAGGGTCGGAAGTGACATCATTCAGCAGGAAGTGACATCAAAGCAGATGATGGCCAGAAATAAGCGCTTTGTCCTTGTGTAGGAACTCATTAGCAGCAAACGACGGAAGAGAAAACGTGCAAATCTTGTTCATATTTTCAAGATATGAGACAGCCCAGTTATCAAGCTGGTAGAGCCCAATAATGGGGGCTGGATAAATGGCTTCCAGGGGTTGCATTCAGTCTGCAGGCCTTGTGCTTGACACCCTTGTGCTTGACACCACATACTTACCAGCCTCCTTTTGTAGCCTTAAAAGCTAGAAAGTTCTAACTTGTTTGCCGTTATTGACCTGGTTTAATCTCGTTGTTTCTCTGCATCTACAGAAGCTGACAAGTCAGCCTATCTGATGGGCCTGAACTCGGCTGACCTGCTCAAGGGACTCTGCCACCCAAGAGTTAAAGTGGGGAATGAATACGTCACCAAGGGGCAAAATGTCCAACAGGTGAGAGCCTGTCCTGGGGACAGGTGAGATGGAATTGGATTCCTCTTTCCAAGCTCTCACTGTGAGAGCTGGAACCCATTTTTTTAAATTTAGGTCTGAAATTTCGTGTTTCAGATTTTGAAAGAGACTTTAAAAAGGCCCAAAAGTCCTACAGGGTTAAGCCTTCTGTGGCGCAGTACTAAATTCTTGAAACACTGTGCTCCATACTTCTGGGAAACCTGACCCCATGTTGGGGTCTTTGACTGGATGGACTGTAGCTCCAAAGACTTCTTCATGCAGGCAGCTGAGATGGAAACTCTTTGCATTTGAAGAATCCACCGCCCCCAGATATCAACCAGTGAGACTGGAGGCTGTGGAGGTGCTAATATGAAGGAAATCTATGTCTTAACCTGGCACATTCTAATCTTTATCAACTGCTGGCTATTCCCTTTTATATCTCAATGAGGGTCTGGCCCATTGTCACGAGTCGTTTTGGTTTTTTGGAGTGACTTCACAAAGTCCTTGTGCTTCTCTGGTCCAGATTTAAGTGCTTCTGTTCTGTTGTCGACCTGCCCCCAGACTTGTCTCCTTATTGTCTTGATGTGTTTGTATTTTCTTCTATTCTTTTTGACGTAATTTCTGCAAAATATCAATAAAAAGATCCCTTAAAAAATAATCCCTGATTCCAGATCTTGCAATGGTTAGATGCTTGCAAATCTAATTTTGTAATGAAGGACATCTCTCCTGCCCCATACCCACACTGCCGATACACTTCCCCTCTTCCAACAGGTGTCGTATGCTACTGGGGCCCTCGCCAAGTCCGTGTATGAGAAAATGTTCAGCTGGATGGTCACCAGGATCAACAGCACGCTGGAAACCAAGCTGCCACGACAGTATTTCATTGGGGTGTTGGACATCGCTGGTTTTGAGATCTTTGATGTGAGGGATTCTCCTTTTAGAATCTCCTTGAATCAACAATGGTATCATGGACCAAAGGGCTACCTTGTCCAATTTTTGCCTTCTACCTGTCAATCAGTCCATTGATCCATCCATTAATTTAAACAAAAGAGATCTTGTACTGGTTTCTGATGGAGCTGATCTGTACGAGGGGGGCTCCTTGTTGGGAGGGAACACTCCTTGTGGAGGTGAGCCACTTTGGGCTGTAAGCTCTCTACACAGAGGGCTGGCCAGCCTCAGGGAGACACTCCCTGCTGTGGAAGCTGCATCACACGGGGTCTTGACCTCATTTTTTCCCCACCTGCCCCCAGTTCAACAGCTTTGAGCAGCTCTGCATCAACTTCACCAACGAGAAGCTGCAGCAGTTCTTCAACCACCACATGTTCGTGCTGGAGCAGGAGGAGTACAAGAAGGAGGGCATCGAGTGGGAGTTCATCGACTTTGGGATGGACCTGCAGGCCTGCATTGACCTCATTGAGAAGGTACCTCACCTCACTCATGTGCTCCTGCGTCACAAAATGAATTCCCTTTCTTTATTCCTAGCTTGCGGGCTAGTGGCCCTCAGGTAATGGCCTCTTGGACTGTGCAGGGCTGCTGCCAGTGCATTCATGATCCATCCAGGACCATGTGGAGGTGCTGATTTATGAACTGCAATTGGTGGAACTGTTACCCTGCACATGCCCAATCTCGTCTGATCTTGGAAGCTAAGCAGGGTCAGGCCTGGTTAGTACTTGGATGGGAGACCGCCTGGGAATACTGGGTGCTGTAGGCTTATACCATAGTCTTTCCAGACTGAAGGTTGCCAAGCAATTGGTGCAATCCCAGTGGCCCCTTTTCAAGCCAATATCATCCGCCATGACTACTGATGCGCTCAGGACTGTTTCCTTCCGGTCGGTGATGACTTCTCCTCTTTCACAGCCCATGGGCATCATGTCCATCCTGGAGGAAGAATGCATGTTCCCCAAAGCCACTGATATGACCTTCAAGGCCAAGCTGTATGACAACCACCTGGGCAAGTCGGCCAACTTTGGGAAGCCCCGGAACATCAAGGGCAAGCCAGAGGCCCACTTCGCCCTCATGCATTATGCCGGCACCGTCGACTACAACATCAATGGCTGGCTGCAGAAGAACAAGGACCCACTCAATGATACTGTGGTGGGCCTCTACCAGAAATCAGCCCTCAAGCTCCTGGCGACCCTGTTTGCCAATTATGCTGGAGCAGATGCACGTAAGAGAGGCAGTGAATGGTGGGAGCAGGCGGAATCTTGCTTCTCTTTCAATTTCTTGTTCTACAAACCCCATTCCATTTCATGAGTGGGGCTAAACCCCAGTAGCCGCAGCTTTATAACTATAATACCACTGGCCAGGATGGTGCAGTGGTCTGGGAGTTGAATGTAGATCTGGAAGATCTAGGTTCAAATCCCTGCTCAGCCGTGAAGCTTCCGGGGTTACCTTGGTCCAGGCACTCTCTCTCAGCCTTACCTACCGGGCAGGGTTGTTGTGAGAACAAAAGGAGGGATGGAACCATGTATGGCACCCTGAGCTCCTTGGATGGAGGGAGGGATAAAAATATGAAAAATAATTCTATGGTGTGGTGTAGACTTGAGCAGGGGCGAAATCCCCCTTCAATAATGAAGCTCCCTGGGAGACCTTGGGACAGTTTCACTCTTTTTCAGCCTAGCCGACCTCAAAAGGTTGCTGTGAGGACGAATAGGGAAGCGGAAATCATGTACGCCACCGTGAGCAACTTGGTTTAGTCAATGACTTCTCAAGCGCTGGACTCCACATCTCTCTTTTTCTCTTTCTCTCCAACAGCTGTTGAGACCGGCAAGGGCAAAGGGACGAAGAAGAAAGGGTCATCATTCCAGACCGTGTCTGCTTTGCACAGGGTGAGGTTCTAAGGCCCGGATGCAAGCGGGGAGGCTCCAAAACCCTTTGGCGGTGACTGCCCTTGACCACTGTTGACGTGGCCGTCCTCTTGCTGCGTTCCTCACTTCCTTCGGAGGGATCTGCCTCTTCGTTTCACACCACTGCACGGGCCGTGGCTCCAGGAAGTGGTGGCTTTGTGTGGAGTGACGGGCCTCCGTTCATTTCTTTGTGACATTTTCCTCATCCCATTAACCCAGACCACAGGCCAACTGGGTGGAAATGGACAGCTGGAGAGGTCTTCAGTGGGGCAAGCTGCAACCTAAGCTTTCCACTGAAAGCATAGATGCTGCTCCCAACTTTCCATGTTACACTTCAGTAAAGACTGAAGGCAACGGAAAGTTTTCATGGCCACACGAAGGCAGTGGTTCAACATCTTCACTTGCTGCATTATTTCTCTCACTTGTCTTTCTTTTGGTTCTCAACATCGCTGTTCGACTTCCACTCTTCCTTGCCTTCATTGCTTTTTCTCCTTCATCCACTTGTCTTATCCCTTTCTCATTCTATTGGATTATCTTTCCTCTTTTTCCCTGTGAACTGCCTTTCTTCCTTCCCTATCTGTCCATCTGTCCATCACTGGCGATCCTGCCCCCTGTGCCTCCTGGGGCCAGGGGCCATGCAACCCCTCACCAGGGGCCTTCTGAGGCCTCTGGAGGGCAGGGTCATACAGTGGGTGGGGTGGCCGGTGAGGCAGAGTTTCCCCACTGGAGCCCTTTGAAAATCACTGCCGCCTTGTGAGGTGTGCAAGCACACACAACCCATGCACTGTGCGCCTGGGTTGTTAGTGCATGCACACCTCACATGGCAGTGGTGCTTTTTGAAGGACTTTGGTGGGGAGGCCCTGCCTCACTTGCCTCCTCACCCACTGCATGTCCCTGCCGGAGGGCCTCTAAAATGCACTTTGGGTTTTCAGGTGAAAACCAGAAGTGACGTCTTAAGGCCTTTTGAAAGCCAGGGAGGGGCCTCTCCCACCCTCAAAATGCCCTCTAAGGGCCTTAAAACGTCAAAACCAAGGGTGCATTTGAAAGGCCCTCTAGAGGCCTCAGAAGGTCTGCGGAGGCCACACATGGCCTCTCCAGCCTTCCAAAAGCCTCCAGGTGGGGCAAGGAAGGCACGACCACTCCCACAGGCATGGCACCCCAGGGCATTTGCCTCCCTCGACCTCCCCAAGCTGTGCCAGTGCTGTCAAAGACCCCACCCATCCATCATGTTTGTTTCCTGTCTACATGCCCCTGTTTTGCCCAACTATCTCTGAATACCTTCCCTGCTTCCGCCATCTATCCTTCATCATAACCTTTCTTTCTTTCTTTCTTTCTTTCTTTCTTTCTTTCTTTCTTTCTTTCTTTCTTTCTTTCTTTCTTTCTTTCTTTCTTTCTTTCTTTCTTTCTTTCTTTCTTTCTTTCTTTCTTTCTTTCTTTCTTTCTTTCTTTCTTTCTCAGGAGAACCTCAACAAGCTGATGACCAACCTGCGCTCCACTCACCCACACTTTGTGCGCTGCATCATTCCCAATGAGACCAAGTCTCCAGGTGAAACCCCAGTTCTTGCCCTCTGGATGTGCTTTGGGGGCCCCATAGTTTGCACCAGCTATACTACTGGGACAGGCGAGAAGGGGAAACTCTGCCTGGTGGACCCAACACCTCTAGACAAAAAGATGGCAGGAGTCAGGCCTCTGGAAAAGCCTTCCGATTGAGACTTCAGAAATTATTTGCTCGCCACAGCATAAAGCCAGAAGCTTAGACAGCTCCTTTCCTCATTCTTCTACATGGTGAAGATCACTGCCTTTCTTTCAAGCCTACCCTCTCTTGCTTCTCTCTTCAGGTGTGATGGACAACCCTTTGGTCATGCACCAGTTGCGCTGTAATGGGGTCCTAGAGGGGATCCGGATCTGCCGGAAAGGATTCCCCAATCGAATCCTCTACGGGGACTTCAAGCAAAGGTGGGCTGGTCTCTCTAATGGTGGGAATCATGCGTGTGTTGCTGATGACACTTGGAGGAAACTCAGGCTATCTTTGGGGGAGGAAGGCCTGTCTCGTGGGGCAGCCCACAGTGCAATGTGGCTATGTTTCAGGGGACTCAGCTAAAGAGGTGGCACTTGACCATAGAGAGGTCCTCAGAAATCAATAGCATTCTGCGCTCAAATTTGCATGCCCCCCCCTTTTTTGGCTTATTCTTCTGATAGTCAATGAGCAATAGAAAACACTGAAGTTCTTTCAGTGTCCACCTGGATGTTCCTGTTAAATGCCCTTTTCTGCCTGCTGGAATTTCATTAGGCATGGAGCACGTTTTTCCAAGCTTATCTTCATTGCCATAAAGTAGTGGGTCCCAAACTTTGGCTCCTCGGGGAACTGTGGAAACCCTCCAGGGGAGCCACAGAATCCTCACGAAAAAACCTGCTGCCCTATATAATGTATAGGATTGTAGCCTTAATGGGGAGCCTTAGCCAATGACCCGGTAGGTCAAGGGGGCCGCTAGGTGAAAATGTTTGGGAATTACTACCATAAAGACAAGAAACTTGACTTTTTCAAAAGAGGGAGAGAGAAATCAAGAGTTTTGTGCCAGATACCAAGTCCTGTGTTTGCAGAATGCAGTCCTGACATGCATGCAACCCTGCAGCTGCCTGCTTTGTGAGGGAAGGCACAGTGAAAGGGAAAGGAACTGAGAGGTCTCCTGCTTGCCTCTCCTTGTCCTCAGGTACCGCATCCTGAACCCAACCGCCATCCCAGAGGGTCAGTTCATTGACAGCAAGAAGGGGGCAGAGAAGCTGTTGAGCTCCCTCGATATTGACCACAACCAGTACAAATTTGGGCACACCAAGGTGAGAGAAGGGTGATGCCAGAATGAGCCTCTCCCACAGGGACAGGACAATGTTACGGCACTTCCCTGATTCTTCTGGCATCTGCTTGGAGTGTGTGTGGGGGTGGGGGTGGGGAGGCACTGCTACTTTAACAGCCTTTTTTTTCTGGCCAGGTGTTCTTCAAGGCTGGTCTCCTGGGACTGCTGGAGGAGATGAGAGACGAGCGCCTGTCTCGCATCATCACCCGCATTCAGGCCCAATCCCGTGGTGTCCTCGCCAGGATAGAATTCAGGAAGATCATGGAACGGAAGTATGTTGTCCCCTATTGGATTCCCCAGTATCTATAGGTGTAATTCCTCTAAGGCTCTGCTGCAAATTATCATCGTATTTAGATGCCCGATTGGTATTAAGAAGGAGCAGGGCCTTCTCAGGGGTGGCCTCAAAGCTCTGATGCACCCTTCTGCAGGCTGTTCCTGTGGTCCTCTTATTGATGTCATTTCACAAACAAGTAGACACGCTGCTGGCTTGATGTGTCTTTGGAAGGCCATTCCTATGGATCTTGTTGGTTTTGTGTGTAGTGTCTGATGTTTGTGGAAGTGCCAGGATGTGTGTTGATTGATTTTGCTGGGTTCTGTGTACACTGCTCAGAGAAGTTATTGCAAAAAATATTTAAAATTCTGTAAATAGATAAATATTGGTGGGGAGGGGTGGCACTAGGGACATTTCATTCCTCTAATACGTTAAGCTTTTTCTCCCATTCCCCTTTTCCATCACTTGAGGAGGCCACAATAATCAGAAAGGCGTGAAAAACTATTTATCTGCTTGAAAGTGCCTGCTAGGAAGCCAGAGATGGGGAAAGTAGAGATGAAGTCCATCCACATCTGAATTCATGGACTTGACAACAAAGAAAAGTTAACCCACATTTACAGAACCACAAACCTTGGTTTGCACCTGCCATTGTTCAAGCAGCACAGCACAGTTGCAGAGCTGCAGAATCAATGCACTCTTGCTTATAGGGACTCAAGAGGTAGAGCTTCTGCTTACGGAAGTTTGATGTTCAACTTCTTCGAGTTGGCATTTCTGGATTTTTGTACACTCACCTGCTCTTCCATTCTCCACTCTTTTGCAGGGAGTCACTGCTGGTGATCCAGTACAACATCCGGGCCTTCATGGGGGTGAAGAACTGGCCTTGGATGAAGCTCTACTTCAAGATCAAGCCCCTGCTGAAGAGTGCGGAGACTGAGAAAGAGATGTTGGCCATGAAGGAGGAGTTTGGCAGGCTGAAGGAGGCTCTGGAGAAGTCGGAGTCTCGTCGGAAAGAGCTGGAGGAGAAGATGGTCTCCCTGCTGCAGGAAAAGAACGATCTCCAACTGCAAGTTCAAGCAGTAAGTTGTGGGGTGTCCTTGCAGCCCCACATCCTTTAGGATACACCAGGGTTGACATCCGGTTATGTTGAGCTCCCTGAAGCAAGAAAAATATGGTTTGACCTTCTCTAAGTGTGAGAAACAAAGAACGAAAAGCACAACAAATATAGAGGGGTAGAATCTTGTGAGTATTGATGCCCCCTTTCTTTTACTTCCTCCTTAGGAGCAGGACAATCTTGCTGATGCTGAGGAACGCTGTGACCAGCTGATCAAGAGCAAGATCCAGCTGGAGGCCAAGGTGAAGGAGCAGACCGAGCGGCTAGAAGATGAAGAGGAAATGAATGCTGAGCTGACAGCCAAGAAACGGAAACTGGAAGATGAATGCTCTGAGCTCAAGAAGGATATTGATGACCTGGAGCTGACGCTGGCTAAGGTGGAGAAAGAGAAGCATGCAACAGAGAACAAGGTGAGGATGGGGAAAGGAAGACAACATCTGAATCAAGATGGAAGTTGTCTTAATTGAAGATATCAGTTGGGTTGCCTGAGGATTGATTGGGTGGGTTGTCCTTAGAGTTGCAAACTGTGAGTGAAAAAGTTTGTTTTGAAAACCTCCATTGTTCATTGGGTTTAGTTATATGGTGTACATGATCTCACAACCCACATCATTTGGGGTAGACTTGGCAAGGGGTCGTCTGTGGCCACTGAATTATTGAGTTAGATGTTGAAGGTTGGCTATGCATGATCTTAAAGATGGCCTGACCTGTTCTTCAGGAGTTGTATGGTGGAATTGGGTTGAATGCCTGTTCTGTCCAATGTGGTCCTGAGGATTTCTGAGTTGAATTTCATGCTGTTACAGTTTTCTAAATCCCATTTGAAGGATGAGGATGAGGGGTCCCTGCAGGTTATTGGGTTTGGGTGGGTTGTATGGTCTTGGTGTTGAATGGAATTGATAGTCATTGGGATTGGGTGGGTTGTGTCAAGTTGTGTGTTTTCAAGACAGGTTGGGTTTCAATGACTTCTCACTCGGAGACAAGTTGGGATAACTGATCTTTAGGATGGTCCTTCCATTTAGATGGGTTGCACCATCTGGTCCTTGCACCAGGAGCCAGTACATCTGAAGCTCCAGTCCATCTAGTTCTGACTGGCAACAGTGCCCAAAGGTCTCCAGCGTAAGGTCTTTTCCAGCAAAGTTTCCCTCTACTGAATCAGACTTCTGGTTTATCTACCCTAGTACTGTCCACTCTGGCAGGAAGCAATTCTCCAGATTCTCAAACTCAGGGTTTGTTCCAGAACTGGCCAGGGGACATATACTCACCTACCATCCATCCCCTTGGATGATAGGAAAAAGAAAGTGGATAGTGGGGGCAGCTATCCAAGACATTGAAAAAACTATTGCTGGTTTTGCCTGGGTTAAACGATCATCCTAAGACATCCATCTAGAATTTTGTGCCTATCATCTGACTAATACCATAACCTATGACATGATCACAGGTTAAAAACCTTACGGAAGAGATGGCTGGCCTGGATGAGATTATTGCCAAGCTGACCAAGGAAAAGAAAGCCCTCCAGGAGGCCCACCAGCAAGCCCTGGATGACCTACAAGCAGAGGAAGACAAAGTCAATACCCTAACTAAAGCCAAGGTCAAGCTAGAACAGCAGGTGGATGATGTAAGTACGTCAGTCTTGACACAGAAATGTTGGGTTGGTTGGACTTTTAGTTTAAGATGGGGGAGTGGATCGATCTTGTACCTGCTGGTGAAGGGATCTTGTTTGTCTTAGCCATGTCTTTGCTCAGCTTCTCGATTGGATGTTTTACTCTCTTCGGTCACCAGTTGGAGGGTTCCCTGGAGCAAGAGAAGAAGATCCGGATGGACCTGGAACGGGCAAAGAGGAAGCTCGAAGGGGACTTGAAGCTGACCCAAGACAGCATCATGGATTTGGAGAATGACAAGCAACAGCTGGATGAGAAACTGAAAAAGTAGGGTGCTTATTTGTGTCTGCCCAACTGCCCACCCCTGTTACGCATGAGATATCATTCCACTCTCTTTTGGGATCCAAACTGGTTCTTTTTTCCCCCTCAGGAAAGACTTTGAGCTCAATGCACTGAATGCTAGAATTGAAGATGAACAAGCCTTGAGCATCCAGCTACAGAAGAAACTCAAAGAACTACAGGTAAAAGGTGGAGGATTTTCAATGAAAAAGTTGCTTCTAAACTCTGGAACGAACTGCAGTCTAAGATTTCAGCATTCCTGGGGAGAGTCTAGCTGCTGGTAATAGACGTTGCATTTCAGACCATCAGGGTTCTGCTGCCTTACCTAAAACCACCTATTGCTTGCAGATAGACTAGTGTTCTTCTGCCTCTCTCCATGGTAGCTGTAGGTTCCAGATCCACAAATGCTCTTTTGAAGGAGCTTTCAGATGATCTCAGACTGTGCTTTGGTAGATCTTACTGGCTTCCAACTTTCTGGTGCAGGCACGGATTGAGGAGCTGGAAGAGGAGCTGGAGGCCGAGCGCACGGCCCGGGCCAAAGTGGAGAAGCAGCGCTCCGACCTCTCGCGGGAGCTGGAGGAGATCAGCGAGCGCCTGGAGGAGGCGGGCGGAGCCACCTCGGTGCAGATCGAGCTGAACAAGAAGCGGGAGGCCGAGTTCCAGAAGATGCGGCGTGACCTGGAGGAGGCGACGCTCCAACACGAAGCCACGGCGGCCACCTTGCGCAAGAAGCACGCCGACTCGGTGGCGGAGCTGGGGGAGCAGATCGACAACCTGCAGCGGGTCAAGCAGAAGCTGGAGAAGGAGAAGAGCGAGTTCAAGCTGGAGCTGGACGACGTCACCTCCAACATGGAGCAGCTGATTAAAGCCAAGGTCCTACACAAGGGAGGGAAGAGGGTGGGCTGGGCTGGAGATGGACGGAGGAAATGGTGATGTCAAAATTTGAGGGCAGGGCTGTTAATGGGGCAGGCTTGACCTTTAGAGAAGGGGGTAGCCTGCATGGTACAGTCTGTTTGGGAAGGGGGCAAAGTTTGGAGCTAGCTCCTTTCATTCCAGCATTAACGCTTCCTAAACTCTTTCACTGTCTCCACACTCTTGAATGCTTCTCTATCCTCACCAGTTTGCCTTCCTACTTTGTACCTCCTCCTTATTCAACTTTCCCCCACCATTTCCCCTCTTTTCTTTCTTCTAATGTCTAACTATCCACCCACACGTCCATCCATCCCTTTACGTTTCTTGAAATCCTCTTGCTTCCCCGTCCAACGTCTCCCCCAACCTCTCCTTGCTGGATTCCAGGCTAACCTGGAGAAGATGTGCCGGACTTTTGAAGACCAAATGAACGAGCACCGGGCCAAGTCTGAAGAGACCCAGCGCATGGTCAATGACCTCACCACGCAGCGAGCCAAGCTCCAGGCGGAGAATGGTGAGTTCTGGAGGACGAGGATGAGGGAACATACCCCTTCCCAACTTGTGCACGTCCTTGCCTTTGTCACAACTTGGTTTATTCTTTTTTCATCCTTACTCTCATGCACAGGTTAAGAGAGTCCTAGTGAGTCAGACCACAGGTCTGCCTGGTCCAGTCTCCTGCTTCCTGGTCTGGCTAGCCAGGTGCCCCAAAGGGAAGCCCACATGCAGGGCTTGTAGGTCACTCCTGCTGTTGTTCCTCAGCTGCGGTCACTTCTTGGCCTCCCGCCTTTGAAAGTGAAGGTTCTGTGTAGACGTTCTGGCTAACAGCATTGATCAGGCATCTTTCCTGCTCCTCTGTGAATTTGTCTAATTCACTTTTAAAGCCTTCCAAGCTGAGAGCCATCGCCACAGCTCATGGAAGCAAATCCTGCAAGCTGCTACTGTGTGGGCTTTCTTTTTCCAGTCCTGACCAGTAGCATAGCTACTGCAATACTTTCCATGCCCCCCCCCCTGTGTAGCAACACTACTGGTCCTGATTGCACTGCTAATCAACATCACTGAATCATTCAAGTTCTGGCTGAATGCCTTTGGAGTTGATTCATGATGACTCCCAACTTAGGAGGAGATCCACGGAAAGCTGGGTGATGGGATCCTTCCAGGGATAACGGGGGGCTCTACCACAAAGCAACTGACTGTTCTTTTTTTCCAGGGGAACTGTCCCGCCAACTGGATGAGAAGGATGGTTTGATAAATCAGTTGACTCGAGGAAAGCTGTCGTATACCCAACAGCTGGAAGACCTGAAAAGGCAACTGGAAGAAGAAGCAAAGGTCAGGAATGCCTGGAGATTCTGGGCTGGGCGTGGTGAAAAGGAAACTCAACTTGGCTTAACTTCAGAGGGAAGTTTGGCTACCGTCAGGCTGGGATTGAGGGCCACTGAGAGTGTGTGTCCTCCCCTTCCCACAGGCCAAGAATGCTCTGGCCCACGCGCTCCAGTCCGCCCGCCATGACTGCGACCTGCTGAGGGAGCAGTACGAGGAGGAGACGGAGGCGAAAGCGGAGCTCCAGCGCCTGCTCTCCAAGGCCAACTCCGAGGTGGCACAGTGGAGAACCAAGTATGAGACTGACGCCATCCAGCGGACAGAGGAACTGGAGGAGGCCAAGTAAGTGAGGGGGCCTGAGACCTCCACCATTGCCATTCCACCTCACAATCAGACCAGCTGCACACTGGTAGCCACCTCTGCTCCAACCCAACTCTTTCCCTTTGTAGGCTATGCTTCTCCCTCACCTTCTCTCTCAAGCACTTGCTGTTTCATGCTTCCCTCTTCGTTCCATCAATTCTTTTACGCCCCTTCCCCTTCTTGGTTCTTTCAACATCCTTCCCACACCTCCTTTTCCCAACAAGCCACAGGAATTATGGCTAAGCTTGAGCTCGCCCACAAAGCCTCTTTTTCCCCCTGAATGTGGCTTTCTTGTCCTAGCAGTGGGTCTTGGGCACCTTCCCTGGCAGCCGACTCACTCTTGCTCCCCCCCCTCATGTGCCAGGAAGAAGCTGGCACAGCGGCTGCAGGATGCTGAGGAGGCCGTGGAGGCAGTGAACGCCAAGTGCTCCTCCCTGGAGAAGACCAAGCACCGCCTGCAGAATGAGATCGAGGACCTCATGGTGGACGTGGAGCGCTCAAACGCGGCCGCGGCAGCCCTGGACAAGAAACAGAGGAACTTTGACAAAGTAGGATATCGCATACACGTGTGGAAAACACTTTGGCCCCATCTAGTGGTGATAATCAGGCCACACTGAATATTTCTGAAACTCAGTCACAGTGGCCCTTTCTCAAGCCGGGGAGATACAATTGGACCTGTCCAGTACAACAAAGACAAAGTAGCTTCTTACCGAAGGCTTTGATCTTTCCATACCTAGGATCTGCCTTGCAACTTGGGATCCATGTAGTTTTTTGCCTTGATGTACGTCTTTCCCCATTTTTTTCCAAGGGTGACCAGATACAAAAGAGGCTATACCAGCTCCTTTACCTTTAATAGTTGTGCCAAAGAGGGAATTTTGACAGGTGCTGCTTTTCCCACCTGTGTGTGACAAGCTGCAGCTACCATCTACATCAGTGGTTCCCAACCTGAGGTCTAGGGAGACCCTGAGAAGTGGTCCGCAAGGTCTCAGGAAAAAAAAAAAGACGATCACCTTTGATCACTTGCAGTGTCTTTCCAAGTGAATGCTCCTCCACAGACTACTAAAGTGTGACTGTAGGTAGTTCGTTTGCCCACTCTGGTTGTCCAGTGCTTGCTGAGGTGCGGGCTGTAGGAGGGTGCATTCTCCACCCTTTCTGGTAGTCTGTGGAGGAGTGTTCACTCAGTGAGATGCTTCCCCATTAACCACCAGAGAAAGTGGAGAATGGACTCCCCCCCCCGCACAGCTGGCATTTCCATTGTCTCGCCAAGCACTCCCCCAGGGGCCACCAAACTGCATTGTATTTTTGTGTGTGGTGGGGATGGAGGGGGTTGCATATGGTCCATGACAATTCCAATTTTTGCCGCAGTGGGCCGCGGGCTCCTAAAGGTTGGGAACCACTGATCTACATAAATATTATAGGCAAAGGAATTCTGTCCTGCTTTGCTTCTGACCATTTCCTGTCTTTCTGCTTCTCCTTTCATTTTTTTAAAACAGGTGGTGAGGCCACTAGTCTGACCCACCATAGCCAGAGTGTGACCCTCTTGTGGGTCCTTACTCACTAGTTGAAGACCAGTGGCCTAGTGGAAGAGATAGCACATCCATTGTGGATAATTCCACTAAATAGCTTTGTTTGGGACCACTCTGGTTCAGTCCCCGCATTCCCCAGTTCTGAAGGGCTGCAAAGGCTGAGGTCCTAGAGGTTGTCTCTCCTCCAGAATAGATTCCATGCAGTCTGTACTTTCCTCACATTCTAGTTCCCGCACAGGAACAGGAAAAGGGAAGGTCGAAAATGGGCTTACAGAAGGGAAGGAGGTGACCGGTCCCATTTCCCAGCCCTGGCAGAACATAGAAAACCAGGTTGTGCCTCACCTGTAACAACCGTCCAGGGCAGGGGCGTCAAGCTCATTTCATGCAGCAGGCTGAATAGCATTCATGACGACTGCTGAGGCTGGAAGTGATATAATTAAGTAGGAAGCAATGTCATTAAACAGATCATGACCAGATGCAACTTAAGAACTCATTAGCTGCAAATGACAGAAAATACGCAAATCTTGTGTAATATTTTCAAGCAATGGGAGAGCCCAATTATCACATGGGCCGCCCTTTCAGCAGTGACACCTCAGCACAGCTCAGCAGCTGAGAGTGGCTGACGGTGGTGCTGGGAGAGCCCGAGGGTTGGATAAAGAGCTTCAGCAGGCTACATCCGGCCCATGGGCCTTATGTTTAACACCCCTGGTCTAGGGCCACCCACTGCCCAATTTGAAAACAACAGAGCCCCACAGAACTGGCCTTTCTCAATCCTTCTCTCAACCCATTCCTTCACCACCCCAGCTTCTGTCTGAGTGGAAGCAGAAGTTTGAGGAGTCCCAGACAGAGCTGGAGTCCTCGCAGAAGGAAGCCCGTTCACTCAGCACCGAACTCTTCAAGCTTAAGAACGCCTACGAGGAGTCGCTGGAACACCTGGAGACGTTCAAGAGGGAGAACAAGAACTTGCAGGGTGAGCCTTCCTCCCTTGGTGGCCGAGGCCTCAGTCCTGCCCCCCCCTCCATCACCATGAAAGGCTGAGGATAGACCCCAACTAGCTCAGATATGAGCTGATTTTCTCACTTTTCCTTTTGTTCCACCCGTTAGAGGAGATCTCAGATCTCACTGAGCAGCTGGGAGCCAGTGGCAAGAGCATCCACGAGCTGGAGAAGGTGCGGAAGCAGCTAGAGGCAGAGAAAATGGAGCTGCAGGCAGCTCTCGAGGAGGCTGAGGTGAGAAGTGTTCTCAGTCATGATCCTGCAATACAGCTGGCCCTTTTTATCTACAGTGGATCCATTCCAGGACCCCCCATGGATACGTGAATCTGCAGATAAACAAATTCCGGTCAATTCCGGTTTGATGAGCACACTGGGCTTTTTAAGGCCATCTGAGGGCGACAGAGGCCTGTGGCGGCTTCTGTGGGCTTCAGAAGTCCTGCTGGAGGGCTCAGAAAACCTTTTGGTTTGGCGAGCAGATCGGAAGTGGCTTTCCCCCGTATCCACAGCATCCATGGCGAGTCAAGTCTGCAGATGCTGAATCCATAGCTGTGGGGGCAACACTGCGCTTCCTGGCTGAATGCTTCTCCTGATTTACGATTTGCCCATTCTTTCCATTCTTCCTCTCTCCTTTTGTTACCTCTCATGTATTTATTTCTTCCTTTGCATTCCCCCACCTTCTCTCCCAACTTTAAGCTAAATGTTAAGGGTGATGGGGGGCAATATAAACCCCACCCATGTGAGCAAAATCTTCACTCCACTTGAACATAGGAAACTATCTTACCCTCAAGTGACCCCATAAGCACTGGCATCATCTGAACAATCAAAAAGTAGATGTTAATGTCTCTAAAAATATGTTCTCTGGTGGTGTCATGGCAGGGTCAGTCCTTGTTGATGGGTACATAAGAACATAAGAACAGCCCCACTGGATCAGGCCATAGGCCCATCTAGTCCAGCTTCCTGTATCTCACAGCGGCCCACCAAATGCCCCAGGGAGCACACCAGATAGCAAGAGACCTCATCCTGGTGCCCTCCCTTGCATCTGGCATTCTGACATAGCCCATTTCTAAAATCAGGAGGTTGCGCATACACATCATGGCTTGTACCCCGTCATGGATTTTTCCTCCAGGAACTTGTCCAATCCCCTTTTAAAGGCATCCAGGCCAAGCGCCATCACCACATCCTGTGGCAAGGAGTTCCACAGACAAACCACACGCTGAGTAAAGAAATATTTTCTCTTGTCTGTTCTAACTCTCCCAACACTCAGTTTTAGTAGATGTCCCCTGGTTCTGGTGTTACGTGAAAGTGTAAAGAGCATCTCCCTGTCTACTCTGTCCATCCCCTGCATAATTTTGTATGTCTCAATCATGTCCCCCCTCAGGCATCTCTTTTCTAGGCTGAAGGTAGCTCCTCCTTTCAAGTAGGCAGGTACATTGATCAAGTCTTCCTGAAGAGAGGGGCTCCCAGCATCCTCCAGACTGGCCTTGCCTCGATAGCAGACAGGTCAAAGTCTTCCTTGTGGTTCCTTTAGCCACCTTTTTTTGCTACAAGGGGCTTTTGCCCGAAGATTGACTTCGCTGCACAGGGTCCCTTTAAGAAGCAATCAGTAGGCTGCAGGACCCCAGCTGCTCCTCAGGCAGCGCAGTATTGGCCACAGGAAGCTTCCTGGCCGAGTTTCTCCCTGCTCGTGCCGGCCGCCATTTTAATCTAGGCATGAAGCACCTGGGCGGCATAGAGGCACGTGTCTGCAGCCAGCCAGCCAGCAACAGCTCTCCGGAGCTCGCACCCACCATTTTCCTTGTGGCACGAAGCGCCCAGGCTGCCGCAAACCTTGACCCTGCCATGGCACCACCAAGAAGGGGAGTTTGCAGGTGGGCTCCAACCCTCCCGTTTGCTATTTCCATAAATCAATGAAGTCAGATATGGGGAAGCTCCATCACTACCTCCCCAATGCCCAATAGCCATTTAAAAAGCTGTCAGCAGTTGCTGTAACTTTATTCTGTAGAAAGCCAAGTGAATTTAATGTGACTAAGAGCTTCCCAAGAAGTAGGGGTACAAACATGGGGACAAACGTTTCCCCATACACACTCCCCAAGTAAAATTCCTTGTGCGCCTATAATTATGCCCTCGCCTTCTTCATTTAATTGTTCACTTTCTCTTCCATTTTGTCCTCCCTCTCCTTAACGCTACTGCCACATTTCAGGCCTCCCTGGAGCATGAGGAAGGCAAGATCCTCCGGGCCCAGCTGGAGTTCAACCAGATCAAGGCTGAGATTGAGCGGAAGCTAGCGGAGAAGGACGAGGAGATGGAGCAAGCCAAACGGAACCATCTGAGGATGGTGGACTCGCTTCAGACCTCCCTGGACGCTGAGACCCGCAGCCGCAACGAGGCGCTGAGGGTCAAGAAGAAGATGGAGGGCGACCTCAACGAGATGGAGATCCAGCTGAGTCATGCCAACCGAATGGCAGCCGAGGCTCAGAAGCAAGTCAAAACTTTACAGGGCTATCTGAAGGTACCTCCAGGGGGTTCAGTTTGGAGGTCCTTTCTTGCCTTCCCTGCTCCTGCAACATGGCACTCTGGTGCCACTTTTCATTTATCTTGTCTACCGTTTCCATCCTGGCTTTCCCCTTTCTTCCCAGGACACGCAGATCCAACTGGATGATGTGGTCCGAGCCAACGAGGACCTGAAAGAGAACATTGCCATTGTGGAGCGGAGGAACAACCTGTTGCAAGCAGAGCTGGAGGAGCTGCGGGCAGTTGTGGAGCAAACGGAACGGGCCCGGAAACTGGCGGAGCAGGAACTAATTGAGGCCAGCGAAAGGGTCCAGCTCCTCCATTCCCAAGTAAGAGTCACTTCCGGAGTGAGACCACTTACGTGCTTGAACATTGTGTGAAACCTGGAAATATTAGATGCCACCCTCAAGCTTTCTTTTCTGGGATTATCTCTACCAGTGGTTCTCAAACTTTTAGCACCGGGACTCATTTTTTAGAAGGAGAATCTGTCAGGGCCCACTGGAAGTGATGTCATGACTGGAAGTGACATCATCAGCAGGAAGAGTTTTAACAACCCTAGGCTGCAATCCTGCCCACACTTACCCAGGAGTATGTCCCATTTACTATCACTGTTAAAAGCATACACATAGCAGCCTGTTAAAAGTACAGATCTGTAACATTTCCCCAAAGGCAGTTGCATACTATGGTAGCATTAAGTCCAACGTATTAAAAATAAAATATTGAAATGAATGCAGACCCACCGGAAATTGGCTGACGACCCACAGTTTGAGAAACACTGATCTATACCTTTATCACACCTCTACAGTAGTACAGAACACTATTCTGAACAGAACTCTTCTGTTTGCCCAGAGTGGTCTAGAGTATGAATTTAGAACTGACTGTCACAGGGCGAGGATGCTAACTAACAGTGAGGTCAGATTTTGGTGAGCTATAAATCCCAGAGGCCTGCCGCAGATTTTGCAGAGCAATCGCAGCCCTCCCTGGGACTCAACGCAGAACCACAGAATAAAAATCCTTTGCCTGTTTTTTTTTTCTCGCGTCATCCAGAATACCAGCCTCATCAACCAGAAAAAGAAGATGGAGTCCGACCTGTCCCAGCTGCAGACAGAGGTCGAAGAGGCTGTGCAGGAGTGCAGGAATGCAGAGGAGAAGGCCAAAAAGGCCATCACTGATGTGAGTAGAATGGGATACATTAGAGAAGCACCAGCTCTAATCCAGGGGTAGGATAAATGGGCTGATTTTGTGTTCACCTGAGCAAAGGCAAAAAGCATTCATGACTCCTGAGTGGGTTATTTTGGAGTAAAGGCCTTAAAGCAGTACTACAGAAATACAATCCCCTATTTTTCCCCCCCGCAAGGAGGACCATAGTCGGTGAAGTTTACTTTCATGTGTCCCAGAATGCTCTTTTCCTTTGATTTATTGAGAGGAAGTAGCCAGCCTCAATAGGATGGACTGAGGGGTAATGGGATATGAAGAGGGCCCTTCCTTGGTTACATTCTGATGAGTTTACCAGACTGAACTAATTCTCTCTAAACCTTGACCTGAGTGTCTCTGTTGTGTCTCTGAATGGGGCAGGCAGCCATGATGGCAGAGGAGCTGAAGAAGGAGCAGGACACCAGCGCTCACCTGGAGCGGATGAAGAAGAACATGGAGCAGACTATCAAGGACCTGCAGCTGAGGCTGGACGAGGCTGAGCAGCTGGCCCTGAAGGGCGGTAAGAAGCAGCTCCAGAAGCTGGAGGCCCGAGTGAGGGAGCTGGAGAATGAGCTGGAGCTGGAGCAGAAGCGCAATGCGGAGAACGTCAAGGGCATGCGCAAATGCGAGAGGCGCATCAAGGAGCTCACCTACCAGGTGCAGTGGCTTGGAGACCCTTATTTTGTGTAGCACAAGTACTGCTTCTAGACTGAGACCTTGATGTACAATTGCTTGTGATTGTTGTCTACTTCACATTTTAACAGGCATCGTGTTTGCCTCTAATGTTAATGGTTGGCAACCTTCAGTCTCGAAAGACTATGGTATAAGCCTACAGCACCCAGTATTCCCAGGTGGTCTCCCATCCAAGTACTAACCAGGCCTGACCCTGCTTAGCTTCCGAGATCAGATGAGATCGGGCATGTGCAGGGTAACAGTTGCTGCCATGTAATGTTACATATTACATATGAATCTATCTGACTCAGTTTAGTCCGAGCACGATCCAATTTAACCACAAGACATTTCCATTCTTGACCAATTGTATCCATGCCCAGAACATGATGACAGTGCACACTTAATTTGCTGCACAAGGGCTCGAGATATGCTAGTTCTGATCTAGAATTACCTAGACTCAGAATCATGATCTTGTATTACAGATAATTCTTTAATTGACCTGATATCATAAAATCGCCTGATCCAAACTCAAAGGGATGCTTTATAATCTGGAAATATAACGGCGCGTTACAACCATTCAAGAATCCAGGTACTGGTTTGTCCCAGAAAATGGGGAGCAAAAATATGTTTCTCTTATCCTCAAAGAGATAGAGAGAGTCTGGTCCAACAAGAAGCTGACGGAACATACCAAGATCCAGGTCTACAGAGCTTGCGTCCTGAGTACACTTCTGTACTGCAGCGAGTCATGGACTCTTGGCTCACAACAGGAGAGGAAACTGAACGCTTTCCACATGCGCTGCCTCCGATGCATCCTTGGCGTCACCTGGCAGAACAAAGTTCCAAACAACACAGTCCTGGAACGAGCTGGAATCCCTAGCATGTTTGCACTGCTGAAACAAGGACGCCTGCGTTGGCTTGGTCATGTCGTGAGAATGGGCAATGGCCGGATCCCAAAGGATCTCCTCTATGGAGAACTCATGCAGGGAAAGCGCCCTACAGGTAGACCACAGCTGCGCTATAAGGACATCTGCAAGAGGGATCTGAAGGCCTTGGGAATGGACCTCAACAGATGGGAAACCCTGGCCTCTGAGCGGCCCGCTTGGAGGCAGGCTGTGCAGCATGGCCTTTCCCAGTTTGAAGAGACACTTGGCCAACGGTCTGAGGCTAAGAGGCAAAGAAGGAAGGCCCATAGCCAGGGAGACAGACCAGGGACAGACTGCACTTGCTCCCAGTGTGGAAGGGATTGTCACTCCCGAATCGGCCTTTTCAGTCACACTAGATTCTGTTCCAGAACCACCACTCAGTGCACGATACTATAGTCTTCCAAGACTGAAAGATGCCAACTGATTGATTGATCCTCAAAGAGTATTCCAAAATGTAATAAATAATGTATCTTATTATATACATCAAATGCTTCAGGAAACTGATATCTGCCTTTATGGAAGACTGCTGGTGTAGGTACTGGGGTCTGGAGCAGATTCTCCAGGAAAGAAATGATGAGAGGGCAAGAATCCAGCATGACCCTGGATAGAGACAAACATTGAAGTCTCTGTTAGGTGTCCAGAGCACACAGACCCGGTTCTCATGGAGGTGTTATAAAATATCTCTGCCATCTCTTCAGTCCAGAATGGCTCAAAAAGAATCATAGTTATGACAGGGAGTGGAGAGAGCTGGAAGCACAGCGCTATGTGAGCCCATTTTATACTTCATTCAGGTGGATCCTGGTTAACCTTTCTCCCCATTCTCTCTCCCTTTCTTGCCCTAGACGGAGGAGGATCGGAAGAACCTGGTCCGCCTCCAAGACCTGGTGGATAAACTCCAGCTGAAGGTGAAAGCTTACAAGAGGCAGGCCGAAGAAGCGGTGAGTGGTTCCTGTGCTTGGCAGCTTCCATCCGCCCCTGTGGTCTCTTCGGGGACTTGCAATAGCCTGGATCTTTGGAAGGGGCTGAGGAGGGCAGGTGGCAAGACTGGGGGGTGCTCAAACCAGGCTCCAGAACCTTTGCACCTGCACCCTCAGCACTCTATTTCCACTGCAAACCTGGCAGACTGAGCTCTGTGCTTCAAGGTCATCATCTAGGCTGCAGGACCAGCCTGCCTGAGCATCTAATCAGCTGGCCCCAAATGACCATCAGGTCCTAGGATGATTTGGCCCCAGAGCTTGGGAGCCAAGCTGGGAGCAAGTCCGAGCTTCTCGACTCTAGTACAAGAGTGCCGTCTAAGCCCCCTTTCCCCGACGGCTGCCCTTGGATATTGACCAGCCGAGCTTTGGCTACAAATCTGCCTCTGGCCCTTTTGATTCTTGATTGTGCTCTGGAGCTTGACCCCTGCCTGTTTAGGGCCACAAAACAGGGTCCTGGAGTCTGAGCTTTACTGAGGCTTGACCCTCTTAGAGACCCAGGTGGCCTGGACAGGGCCTCCTTCTTGCTTCTCTCGTCTCCCACCCTCCTTCAACTATTCCCTTTGTAGAGAGGGGCTGTGTGGATGAGCACATCCTCCCTGGCAGAAATCCTCAGGGTATCCTTCTTGCTCAACATCCCACCCACCTGGATTCCCCCACATCCTACACATCCACAGCAGTCTTGAAACAGCCAGGCTTGCAATCAACCTTCGCTTGCCTCAAATGCCTGTGGAAGCAGAAAAAGCTTTTTCTTTTCTAAAAGCAAGGACAGAGCTGGAATTGCCAGTAGGGTTGCTTTTGCCAGAAGGTCCCTGCTCCCTGGCCTTGCTTCTGATACAGAAGGGACTGGGAACAAAGCCTGATCTGGAGATCTTAATGTGGGAGGCAACACTCCTGGAGGTAAAATGGACACAGGCTGGGAAGTAACACCTGAAGGCCTTTCACCTGAAGCAAAATTTTCACCATTTGGAAATCCAGGGGGAGGCAGTTCCATGGATTAACAGTGGTCCACTTTGTCTCAGACTCTCTGAGCAAAACAGGGACCCCCTCCTATTGGCCTCCTTCTGTCAAGAAAACTATAGCAGCTGAACGTCTCCACAGCTGTAATCCTATCCCTGCTTACCTGGGAGTAAGCCCCGTTGGCTATAATGGGACTTACTTCTGAGCAGGCATGCACAGGCTTGAGCTCTAAACCCGTCACCCCAGCCCACAAACACAGTCACCTACAGCCTGAAAGAGACACCCCTTGTTTGCTTTCCACTCTCTCTTCCCCAGGAGGAGCAGGCCAACAGCAACCTGGCGAAGTTCCGGAAGGTTCAGCACGAGCTGGATGAGGCCGAAGAACGGGCAGACATTGCTGAGTCCCAAGTGAACAAGCTGAGAGCCAAGAGCCGCGATATTGGGGCAAAGGTGGGAGCCCACTGAGGCGCTGCCCTCCAAATCCAGACAAGCTGCCTTTTCAATTCCTTCCTCTCTCTTTGTCTACGTCCACTGACTCCTTCCTCCTTTCTCTTTCTTTCTTTCCGTTCCCCTGCAGAAAGGTCTGAACGAGGAGTAACTCCTTGCAAGATCAAACACCCCATCCTCGCTTTTCTCATGCACACTCCCAACTCCATGCCCAAAGGGCACTGGTGGAACTTTCCCTCACTCTGTAAATCGGCACCACCCCCCAAATGTAGAATAAAAATGTTCAAACAGCTGTTTGTATGTGTGTGTGTTCTTTGTGTGTGTGTGGGCAGGTGTGGGTGTGGCTGGTCAGTCTAGCACCACAGTGCGCATGGCATGTGACAAAGCAGAAGAGGCTAGCCATTTGTCCCAGGGCACTTCCAATCTCTGCGTACAGCTCTCCTCCCATAGGACCGCACCCCAGCTGAGAACATAAGAACATAAGAACAGCCCCACTGGATCAGGCCACAGGCCCATCTAGTCCAGCTTCCTGTATCTCACAGCAGCCCACCAAATGCCCCAGGGAGCACACCAGGTAACAAGAGACCTGCAAGGCCTCCTGGGAATTGTAGTTTAAGAACATAAGAACAGCCCCACTGGATCAGGCCAAAGGCCCATCTAGTCCAGCTTCCTGTATCTCACAGCAGCCCAACAAATGCCCCAGGGAGCACACCAGATAACAAGAGACCTGCAAGGCCTCCTGGGAATTGTAGTTTAAGAACATAAGAACAGCCCCACTGGATCAGGCCAAAGGCCCATCTAGTCCAGCTTCCTGTATTTCACAGCGGCCCACCAAATGCCCCAGGGAGCACACCAGATAACAAGAGACATGCATCCTGGTGCCCTCCCTTGCATCTGGCCTTCTGATATAGCCCATTTCTAAAATCAGGAGGTTGAACGGCCGGTTTTCCCACTCAGAACCAACCACCAAGTTCAGGGGCAGTAGCTGGGAGGGGGTAAGTATCGCAGGCACTGCAACACAACTGTGCAAGTGGCCCCTCCCCTCACCCTCCCTCCGGCTTTGTTAGTGTTCAGGGGAACAGAACCAGGTACTCCAAACTGGCATTGTGTCCTACTTTTCTGCACTCCTTCCTGAAAAGCTCCTGCCATCTTCTGGCTTTGGCCTGACGTAATGTCATATCTCACCGACTGAAATGAAGAGAGAGATTTTTCTTAAAGCCAAGTGTTTACTGGCACTTGGTGTTTTCCCGAGAATGCAAGATCTTGAGAATCTTTTGATTCGCTGGAGGATGAGTTCAGAACAAAGCTGAGATGAATGTGGGACTGAGCATTTGTGGGAGGTTGGGGTTGGAGTTGGGGGAGAGGATGCTAGCGCTGTTGGGTATGCACTACCACCAGGAGCAAGTTCAGGAGCAATGTCTCTCTGCATGTGAGTCGCAGGGGAGCCACAGTGGAGTAACATCTGCCTTCCTAGAGCAGGCCCTGGTGAGAAACTGATGCTGCACTAGGTGGACCTGATTCTGCAGGACGGCTCTTATGAGGCTTCTCCTTGGCTGAATTTGCTTGTGCATTCTGTACATTCTGTTCCATTTTTTCCCCCAGTACTGCTGATTACAGATACTGCTGAATTTAGCGGAAAAACAACATTACCTGGTGGTGCTCTAGTCCAGTGGTCTTCAATCTTTTTCATTCCCATAAGTTGCCACGACCCCACCACTGAGGCTTTGCCACCCCATTGGGGGCCCGATCCCAAGGTTGAAGAACACGGAAATAATTCATTCTAAAAAGCTGCTGCCTGGCTCCAGTAGGGTAGCTAGAGTGGGGTGGCGTGGTAAGTGCTGCAGATGCCACAACATGCCGTTTAAGGGCCCCCACCCACCCACTGTCAGAGCCATTACGGGCAGCAATGGCAACATGCAGGGGTCCAACTGCCTGGGTGTTGCTGTGGCTGCCTGGAATGGCTCTGACAGCATATGGGGGGGCCACTTACACGGTGCATTGTGATGCCCGAAGTACTTACCGCTTACATGGCGCATTGCGGTGCCGCAATACTTACTGTGCCACCCCCCCTGGCTACGCCACTGCCCAACTCATCAGGAAGCACTTTCTTAATCGATCCCAAGTTTGAAATCAATTCATCTGACTGCATAGTATTGTGTCAGTATTGCAGCCTCTGTTGGTTGTCTGGGAAAGTCTTTATTTCCAACTCTTAGCGGGCAGGATCAGGAGGGTTTGCCTCGCATGGACGAGACCCACCATTTCCTGCCCAGCAAAGATCAAGGGCGCTTGATTCCACCAGAGTTTGCTGCCGAGACTGGCATCCTACAAAAGGCAGATTAAAATATATGCATATGCGCAAATGAGATTAAGCCAGGCTGGAGGTGCCTAAAAGGGATCAGAAGCATTAAGCCAGAGAGTCAAGGAGATTAGAGGAGATGAAAGCAGGCAGATGTATAGATTATGCTGGCTTATGCCGGATCTCTTGATTAAACTGATTAAAACAGGTCGGCAATATTAAAATAGCCTTAGACGGATTAGAGGAGGCTACTGATAGATTTTTTTTATCAATTCATGACAAAAATGGCAATGACTGTACAAGTTCATCTGTCTCTCTTCTGTCAACCGGTTGGCAACCTTCAGTCTCAAAAGACTATGGTATAAGCCTACAGCACCCGGTATTCCCAGGCGGTCTCCCATCCAAGTACTAACCAGGCCTGACCCTGCTTAGATTCCGAGATCAGACGAGATCAGGCATGTGCAGGGTAACAGACCACTGTTTTGTATATTCAGAAAGGGGCCTCCAGCCATTATCAATGCTTGTTCACTCCAGAGGGCCGGGGTGCAGGCTGAGATCATGCCTTGTACCCCATCAGGAAGCATGAGTCTGCATAATCCTTCTGACGCCCTCTTAGGATTTTTCTCTAACATGTAGAATGAGGGAGGGCATCAACTCCTACCCCGCCCTTCCCTTTTCTGCTTTTCTTGTCACCCAACCAGATGAAGTTCCGATGAACTCAAATACTGGCAGCTCAAGATTTTGCCTCATTTTGGTTGGTCCTAACTAGACTGTTAGAGGCCTGCGTTGGCTCGGTCATGTCGTGAGAATGGATGATGGCCGGATCCCAAAGGATCTCCTCTATGGAGAACTCGTGCAAGGAAAGTGCCCTAAAGGTAGACCACAGCTACGATACAAGGACATCTGCAAGAGGGATCTGAAGGCCTTAGGAGTGGACCTCAACAGGTGGGAAACCCTGGCCTCTGAGCGGCCCGCTTGGAGGCAGGCTGTGCAGCATGGCCTTTCCCAGTTTGAAGAGACACTTGGCCAACAGTCTGAGGCTAAGAGGCAAAGAAGGAAGGCCCATAGCCAGGGAGACAGACCAGGGACAGACTGCACTTGCTCCCAGTGTGGAAGGAATTGTCACTCCCGAATTGGCCTTTTCAGCCACACTAGACGCTGTTCCAGAACCACCTTTCAGAGCGCGATACCAGAGTCTTTTGAGACTGAAGGTTGCCAACATCAACTAGACTGTGGCTCAGTGGCGTAACTAAAGCATCTGACAGCCGGGGCAGGAAAATTGTTAACACTCCCCATTACCCATACCCCCCATAACACCCTCCCCCCAAAAATTTTAACATCACCATACCACATTTTAAAAACACACCCATACAACACCCCCATAGGCCTCTGAAAGGCTCTCTGACTTTTCACCGAGACTGAGCCTAAGAAGACCTCCTGGAGGTCTGCGAAAGGTACTTCTGGTTTTCGCTGAAAACCGGAAGTGACTCTTGGAGGCCTGCAAGACTCCCCCACAAGGCATGGTGCCCGGGGCAAAGTAGCCCTCCTTAGTTACACCACTGCTGGGGCTCTGAATTTGAGGTGCTTAGTACAAACAACAAGTGAGGGGCGGGGCTAAATTGATCCTGTTTTCACTAGAATGAGAATGCTGGGTTCACTAGACCTTTGGTTCCCTCTAGCAAGATTCCTTTCATGTCCTTATTTATCTAGCAGTATCTCCTGTACATAGCGGCACGCATCACCACTTTCACTCCTATAAGATGTGATCACATAACAGCTTAATACAGCATAATTGTTTAATATAACTTAAATATTTCTTTACCCAGCATGTAATTAATCTGCGGAACTCCTTGCCGCAGGATGTGGTGATAGCACTGTTACCCTGCACATGCCCAATCTCATCTGATCTTGGAAGGTAAGCAGGGTCAGGCCTGGTTAGTACTTGGATGGGAGACCGCCTGGGAATACCGGGTGCTGTAGGCTTATACCATGATCTCGGAAGCTAAAGCAGAGTCAGGCCTGGTTAGTACTTGGATGGGAGACCGCTTGGGAATACCGGGTGCTGTAGGCTTATACCATGATCTCGGAAGCTAAGCAGGGTCAGGCCTGGTTAGTACTTGGATGGAAGACCGCTTGGGAATACCGGGCGCTGTAGGCTTATACCATGATCTCGGAAGCTAAGCAGGGTCAGGCCTGGTCGGGACTTGGATGGGAGACCGCCTGGGAATACCGGGTGCTGTAGGCTTATACCAAAGTCTTTCAAGACTGAAGGTTGCCAACCATAGATACCTTTGAAAGGGAACTGGACAGATATATGGAGCAAAGTCCATCCTAGGTTACAGACCATGATGGATACGTGCAACCTCCTAGTTTGAGAAGTAAGCTACTTCTGAGTGTCAGATGCGAGGGAGAGGCTGCAGGATGCAGGGGTCTTCTTGTCTTGTGTGCTCCCTGAGTATCTGGTGGGCCACTGTGAGATACAGGAAGCTGGACTAGATGGGTCTCTGGCCTGATCCAGCAAGGCAATTGTTCTTATGACCCACCCCCAAAAAGATTCACTTTACCAGCCGCTTAAGCCTCTGTAGCTACAGTGTTGATTGGGCAGCAGTGCTCTCCCCTCCCCCAAGTTACAGGTTGTTTAACCCTCAATATTCATAGTCTAATCTGCCTTATCAGTTTCACAGCCCACCAAAAATTGGGTCATGACCTCACTGGTTGGCTACAGACTCACAGTTTGAGAACCACTGGCCTAATAGACACAGCCCTGTCTAGGAACCCTTGATGATGCTCTGAAAGAACAAGAGCCCCTCCTAGGTCAGACAGAAGGTCCACCTAGTCCAGCTTCCTGCCGTGGCCACCCAGATGCCTCCAGGAAGTCTCAAAGCAGGACATGAATGTTTAGCTCCTGGAGGTGGAAATAGCCAGCAGATACACAAGGGGACCCCATGGTTACATCAATCACCCGAGTGTACAATTCGCCCATTTGTAGGGGAGGTTCAGGCAGAAAGGTGAGGAGGAACCAGTAGCATAGCTAGAGGGGGGTACAAAGCACTAAGTTTTGCACAGTGCCTCTCCTCTGCTTGCAAAGCACTACATGTTGCACAGAGCCTCACCAGAGGCATGCAAGTGGCCCCCTCCTCTTTGGAGCCATTCAGGGCCTGCAATGTGGCCCAGAATGGCTCCAAAGGGGGGACCACTTGCACGTCTGCAGTGAGGCTCCATGCAACACATAGCGCTTTGCAAGCTTAGGGGAGGCGCCATGCAAACTTAGTGCTTTGCACCCCTCTAGCTACACTACTGAGAAGAACAATGTCCCTTTATCATGTTGAGCATAGGGGGGTTTTGCTCACCGTCTTCCAAGAGCCAACACTTAAATCTAAGAGGAATGTAGCTCCGGCCACAAGGATTGGGCTCCTCCTCCCCCCCACCTATCTGCCCCAGCTCCCAGAATTTAATTAATTAAGGGGAACTCCCCATTGAAAAATACATTGAACCAGCTCGGCATGATGCCAAGTGGTTTCAAATGCAGACATCATTAACTCTGGCAGAAAGCTAACAGCCTAATCACACACAAAAATTGTTTTCCATTTAAAACACATTAAAACATTGATCAACATCAACAAGATAATGAAGCTGAATTCCAGGGCAGTGTCTTTTTAACCAGCTTTTCTCACCATAACTTAAGAATGTCTTTAGAGCTGTGAAGGGGGTTATCTTTCGACCCTGGCAATGAATGTCACTCAAGACCTGGGATCCTCCTTTAGCACAGGCAGCTAACCCCATTCGCCTCCTCTTTTCCTCTAGGGCAGGTTACCAATTTCTGGGGAACGGTGAATATGTTTGTTAGCTACCCACATCTTCCAGATGACCTTATTATCCCCTCAGACAATCTGGTCTCTTCAGTCCACAACATTTTCCTTCCCTAGCCTCCCCCCAATAAGAATCCTAAGAATACCTAATAGAGTGGGGGTCCGGAAGCCTCAACATTCTGCGCCAATAGCTGCTTGGAATTAAAGACCCTCGCGAAAGGCTGTCTTGTCTTTTTGGGTTCTGGCAGCTTCTGAGGGAGGGGACAGGAGAGCACTGTAGGGCAGGGAGAAAAGGCAAAGAGGGTGTCCTGCACTTGTTAACCCTCATCATCAATAGGTGTTTGAAGAAGTCCCCCAGGCAAGAGGGATTGTTTGCTTACCTGATGAAGGAGAATCACCTGGAGAGAGAAAAGGGTGGACCTTACAAAGAGCCTCAGGCCTTTAAAATGTCAGGGATCCCTTCTGCCCCATTTGGTCAGCTCCTGTCTGAAGGTCTCTTATGCATCGTCAGTGGCAATGGCCTCATACCTTATGATGCCCAGGCCCGCTGGGATGGGGGAAATGGGCATTTTGACAAGCTGTCTAGGGTGGCAAGCATGGCTCGTGAAATATGTGTTGCTAAGTTTTGCAATGGGAGGAGTGATTCATATTTGCTTGGGCGTCCATAAATCGTGCCAGTAACGCCACTGCCCCCCCCATTGTCCCACCTGTCACCCACCCCCACGCCTCCCCAACACAATAGTGCTAATGACATTACCAGAGACTTTGTGTCCAGCAGGTGCACCAAATCAGACCCTTTAAAAATACCCTGTTTTACTCCATGCTTAAGGTAGTCCCATCTCTCCACCCCTTCCCCAACTCTGCGCATCGTGGGCCTGGTTTATGAGGCACAAGCAAACCTGGGGGGGGGATGTCTCCAATTTGGGGGTAGCTGAGATCAAAAGTGGGGTAAGAAGTTGGATATCAGGGCACTGGGTGAAGCTGAAGGCACACCAACAGATCTCAGGGCAGTTTGCTGAGATTCTGGGGTGGGGGGTAAGGGAAAAGAGCGAGGACTTGCAAGAGCAAAGGGGTGTATAAGTGGTGGAGGGACTGTAGGTCAAGGCAGAGGGGCCCTGTCTCGGCCGTATGGCTCCATTTTGCTCCCCCTGCCGGGAATGGCTCCAAAGGGAGGGGCCGCTTGCCCGCCTCGCTGAGGCTCTCTGCCAGACTGAGTGCTCCACCCCCCCTCCAGCTATGCCACCAGTCAATTGGGGGCAGCCATAACAGTTTGGAGGGGTCTGAGAGTCAGAACCGAGAAACACGAGAACATTTATGTGGGGTTGGTGGGTCGGCGGTTTAGAGTTGAAGGCTGTTGAGGAGAATCCACCAAGCAGGGGGTGGGACGCTGCTACAATGGTGGAGGAGCCACGGAGCCCAGATTCTGTCGCAAAAAGCATGTAGTGATTGCATAGATACATCACCCCACACACACAAGCACTCCCCCCCCCCCAAGTGCCTGGAATGTGTTCACCTCTTCCGGGATAACAGTTGTCCTCTTCTCTGGGTATCCACTTTATACTGACTAAGTGGACATTATGTTCAAGGAACAATGCCAAATTTAATTCCTCCCAGTGGCTCCTGCTTGCTTGCATGAGGAGACAAGGCCAGGCCACAAGATAATTAACTCTCCCCCCCCACCCCCGAAACTGTCCCTCGCTGCTTTTTGTCTCGATATAGAACGCACAGGATTCCAGAAAGCAGGGCCAAGGCTGGGAGCCGTCAACAGCAGCTGGGTGTGAAGAGGGAGATTTTCCAGAGACAAGAGAATGCAACACTCCCGGATGCCAGGCCGAGGGGCCCCCTCCCCATTTCTAGACCCCAGCTCCCACTCAGCTGGCCCAGGGGTCCCCCCACTGTCCCATCCTAGAGGTGGGCATTGGCGACAACGGCTCTTATTTGCCTAACAATTTGGGAGGCACAGGTCCATAAAGGTTGCAAGAATGTGCCCCCTCGCTAGACGTCTCCATCAGTGTGCCTAATCCCCTCTCTAAAACTGGCCACGAGCGTAGACAGCTTTGAAAGGGGATTAGACACATTTGTGGGAGAGAAGTTGAACCCTGGCCACGAGTCAGGGTGGCTTCATGCCACCATCATCTTGCTGGGGTACAGCAGTGGAGCAGGGCTCTCTTGTTTGCTGTCCATGGGCTTCCCTAGGGTATTTGGTTGGCCATAGTGGGAAAGGGATGCTAGACTAGATTGGCCCCCTTGGGCCTGATCCAGCATTCAGGCTCAGCCTAGGAGTGGTTCAAGGGCCTTGACCAGTTCCCAGGCTGGACAATTGCTCCTACCAAACTGTGCACCGGGGCTTGAATATGAGGGGTGAACTGTTTAATTACTCAGTGGTAAGGGAGGGGTATTCACTGCTGAAACAGAGACGCCTGCGTTGGCTCGGTCATGTTGTGAGAATGGATGATGGCTGGATCCCAAAGGATCTCCTCTATGGAGAACTCGTGCAAGGAAAGTGCCCTACAGGTAGACCACAGCTGCGATACAAGGACATCTGCAAGAGGGATCTGAAGGCCTTAGGAGTGGACCTCAACAGGTGGGAAACCCTGGCCTCTGAGCGGCCCGCTTGGAGGCAGGCTGTGCAGCATGGCCTTTCCCAGTTTGAAGAGGACACTTGGCCAACAGTCTGAGGCAAAGAGGCAAAGAAGGAAGGCCCATAGCCAGGGAGACAGACCAGGGACAGACTGCACTTGCTCCCAGTGTGGAAGGGATTGTCACTCCTGAATCGGCCTTTTCAGCTACACTAGACGCTGTTCCAGAACCACCACTCAGAGTGCGATACCATAGTCTTTCGAGACTGAAGGTTGCCAACATAAAAAAGGGAGGGGTGCTCTGTACATGCCCTGAGATCAGCTTGTTTTTCTGATGACATTGTTTGGACCATGGTATTGGAAAGAGCCAGCGCCATGATTGAAAATGAAACCCAAGGTTCACTGGAGGTTCCAGCGTGAGGACGTCCCATAGCTTAATCACATCTTTGATTGCTAGGAATAGTCCTCAGTGAACCTCATGTTTGAGACCAAAGGTTGGCAGGCTTTGGGCTATAAGAACATCTTAATTTCTTCCTTGAACCTCAAGGTCCACCAGCTGGAGCCAATGGCTGCCTATGCCCTGTGAGATGCTCACGGGTCATGGAGGTCTGCACCGAATGCACAATGGAAAAAGCTTCAGAAGCTTCCAGTTATCTTATCTTGAGCTGCAAACTAATGTGTGCCGATGCAGTCACAGGCTTAACAATGCATTGCTAAGACAACACAACCAATTTTGCACATGGTGGTAGAATCACTGAATAGACACGATGCTGAAAACAGAGAATCCGAATGAATTTCTGGGTTACAAATGCAATCAGCAAATCAGACCCTGGCACATCTCACCAAATACAACACCACAGCAGAAGATGAACAAAGCATATACAAAGTGCACAGTGGCATAGCTAGAGGGGGTACAAAGCACTAAATTTTACAAGGAGCCTCACCATGGGGTGCAAACAGCCCTTCCCCTTCAGAGCCATTCTGGACAGTGGGAGCAAATTTTCAAATTCGCCTTCAAATAAAGTTAATTTGCCTCCATTTTGCTCCCACCACCCAGAATGGCTCTGAAGGGGAGGGGGCCATTCGCACACTGCGGTGAGGATTCCTGCAAAACTTAGTGCTTTGCACCCCCTCTAGCTACGCCACTGAAAAAGCATTGCCATCACCCCACTGTGACAAAGTTCCCCTTAGTTCTGTCACTGAACTGCAGTTCTCAGTTTTCTTTAGAGAAGACATCCATGTTAAACCAGTTTCCAAATGGGTTTAAATTCATAGTATAAACGCAAATCTGATTCTACGTACACAGTTTTTCCTGGAGGTAAGGTGGGGAACTGGATGTGTTCTTTTGCTTATGGCTGCCGTAACAGCTGAGAATTCTTTTCAATGGTATGCATATGCTTACTATTATTGTTGTTTAATTTTAAAACTACTCCTTCCTCTTCACATGGAGAATCCACGGTGACGCTCCGTCAACATCAATAAAACAGTAAAACAGTGGGCAATCAAACCGCAACTGAGAGCAAAATAACTCTGGGCCTAAAGAAGTTCCCTGAACATGTGCAATGTACCCTTTCCTTACGTCTGAATCACAGCAGTCTGTCCGTCCCCCCAGAACCTGGGAACTGGGTGATGAGGTTTGTTGACCCAAAGTTTATTAAGCCTCAGATACATCCTGCGCTTTAAAAAAAAACAACCAAATTGTTCCCCGTAAAAAGCTGAATTCTGTGATCAGACTGAATTGTGTCAAATGTCTGCTGCTAGCCCTGGAGAGAATCAAGGAGCATGTCCACCGTGGGATCCCCTTACTTTGCTACCCTCTGAGGAACTGTTGACATCTTTAGCCTGTATTGGTGAGGGCTAGAAACTTGCAAAAGATGAGGTTCTCCATTTCCATGTCCAGATCCAGACTATGCAGAAGCCCACAGATTTCACATTTTAGAAATTAAGCTCTACAGCCGTGTGACCCCCCTTTCCCATTCAGCACCCTAATCGAGCCACTGCCTTTCTCCCCTACTCAAAGACCCCGTCTAACATAAGAACATAAGAAGAGCCCTGCTGGTTGGCAACCTTCAGTCTCGAAAAACTATGGTATAAGCCTACAGCACCCGGTATTCCCAGGCGGTCTCCCATCCAAGTACTAACCAGGCCTGACCCTGCTTAGCTTCCGAGATCATGGTATAAGCCTACAGCACCCAGTATTCCCAGGCGGTCTCCCATCCAAGTACTAACCAGGCCTGACCCTGCTTAGCTTCCGAGATCATGGTATAAGCCTACAGCACCCGGTATTCCCAGGCGGTCTCCCATCCAAGTACTAACCAGGCCTGACCCTGCTTAGCTTCCCAGATCATGGTATAAGCCTACAGCACCCAGTATTCCCAGGCGGTCTCCCATCCAAGTACTAACCAGGCCTGACCCTGCTTAGCTTCCCAGATCATGGTATAAGCCTACAGCACCCGGTATTCCCAGGCGGTCTCCCATCCAAGTACTAACCAGGCCTGACCCTGCTTAGCTTCCGAGATCGGGCAAGTGCAGGTTAACAGAGCCCTGCTGGAACAAGCCAAAGGCCCATCTAGTCCTGCTTTTTGTATCTTACAGTGGTCCCCCAAACGCTTCAGGGAGCACACAAGACAACAAGACACAACCTGTGTCTAAACAGCATCTTGGCTGTTGCTTCCCCCAGCCTTGCTGGCTCCCCTTTGGAGCGGCTTTCCCTACCCTGGGCGATAACAAAAGAGGCGTCCGGAGAAATGCTCTGGAAACAACCCAGTGACACAAACAAAGCAGGTGTTAATCTCCAAACCCCGACAAGACCGCAAACCCCCCCCCCCTTCCTGCTTAATCCTACCCCTGGGCTCATCCTGGCCCCAGCACCTGTCCCTATTCTCCATCCCTCCTGCAGCCGGTGGACAATAGCAGCTGAGAATCAGCACCGGTCCAAAGGCCTTGAGAGGTGTGAAGTTCCAGGGACATGGCTCATTCCAGCCCCCTCCATCGCTGAGTGCCCTCGCAAGGCCTCGTCCCCTTAAACAACCCTCTGGTCCAGTCAAGGTCAGAGAAGGTGAGAATGGTGGCTTGGTTTGGGTCTAGGGAGATGGCACATTCCAGCATTCCCCCCCCCCCAGCATCCACTGAGTGCCATGCCTTGAGACAACTGAAGTGAAGGCACTCAACGCTGGACAGTTCCATGAATGAACTCCTTGGACAAATTATTATGTTTGCAAATTCTACAAAACATGTTGGTTGGGGGGGGGGCAAGGAGCATCCCCCTCCTCCTTTAGTGTTCCTGTTCTTGTTTTATAAGCAAAACCTTTCCTCCTCCAGCTATCCCCACCAACCAATACATTTAAAAAGCTGGACGGTCACTTACGGCCTGATGAAGAACTCTGTAAAACTCTGCAGTTTGCTCTGTTGGCACCAATGCAAGTTTGCCTCCGTTTTGCTCCCCCTGCCTGGAATGGTTCCAGAAGGGAGGGGCCACTTGCATACTACAGTGAGGCTTCCTGCAAAACTTAGTGCTTTGCTCCCCCTCTAGGTATGCCACTGGCAAGAAGTCCTCTTACTCTGGAGTGGCAAGAAGTCCTCTATGCTTCCATTCTCATGACTCATTCAACCATCTGTACTCTCACCTTTCACCTTTGTCATATCTGTTGCATCCAGATGTGAGCCTCTTCTAGAATGTTGCACACAGAGAGAGCACAGGTGTCTATACCCCAGAAATGTCTGTATTGCTTTCACAAGGACAGCCTTATGTACGCAACTGCCTTATGTAACAAAAACTGGATTTCTTTGACTCAAAACTGACCAATGAGACTGATTGTTCCAAGAGCCAATGAGGTGTTGTTATGACACAGCAGGGAACCAGTAAGGTGTTAGTATGAGTCAGCTCTCATTTCCACCTATCAGATCTAATACTAGAACTCTGATTCAGTTGTGCGAGTGTCATCAAGTTGGCCACTAATTTTTTGTTGGTTACTGACTGGTTGGGTGACCTGCACTGGTATATATTCAAATGAATGAATGAAATTAATGAGTAATTAAGTGCAGTAATGCCACTGCACTTGTTGTTGTTGTTGTTGTTGGCAACCTTCAGTCTCGAAAGACTCTGGTATCGCGCTCTGAAAGGTGGTTCTGGAACAGCGTCTAGTGTGGCTGAAAAGGCCAATTCGGGAGTGACAATCCCTTCCACGCCGGGAGCAAGTGCAGTCTGTCCCTGGTCTGTCTCCCTGGCTATGGGCCTTCCTTCTTTGCCTCTTTGCCTCAGACTGTTGGCCAAGTGTCTCTTCAAACTGGGAAAGGCCATGCTGCACAGCCTGCCTCCAAGCGGGCCGCTCAGAGGCCAGGGTTTCCCACTTGTTGAGGTCCACTCCTAAGGCCTTCAGATCCATTGTGCATATGATATAGTAATTTATTCTGCATGGTTTGGGACAGGAGGAGGTCTGTCATGGGGGTGATGCACTGAGCTTCACGACAGCCGATGCAAAGCTTCGTGCCAGGGGCAGCCCAGATCCTTGGTGCCTGAGGCAGTACTCCGAATGCCTCTCCTTTGACCCAGCAAGTGCCTCCACTGCTCCTTGTCTCACTCCTCCTCCTCCTCAGAATGAGGGCAGCTATAATGAAATGTCTGCCCCTCCCTTATTTTTGGACATTTCTAGTTCCCAGAGCCCCTTTAGGAAGATGTAGCCGCCCCCCCCCCATAGAGACTGCCTGGCTTCATAGATATGGGATGCTCCTCTGAGGTCCTGTGTTCGAAACCTCGTTCCCAAACTATCACATGAGCAGAATGTGGATTGATCTGGTCTGGTGCCTGCTGAATGCAGCAACTTCTAGCCGGCCCTCTTGCTGAGACTGGTGTGTGCCCACTGACTGACCGGCCACGCCCACCTGTCTGCATAGAGGGGAGGGATGGAGCAGCCAGGTGGTTCCCACTCACCGTCTCAGGTCACCCCAAGATCATCAAACCCAGGCTTCTTAGGACGCCTGGGTGTGTTCTGCAGCGTCTGCCATTGGAACCAACTGCTGGTTTATGGGAGGCACAAACCAGTACAAGGCCGGCACTCCAGGGACAACTTAAGTAGCAACAGGGTGGCATTCCTAGCAAGACACATTCAGGGAATTAATTTTGTTTTGTTTGCTTTTACCACTCCAAGCCAACCAGCAGATGTCCCCATTGTGGCGACCCCTTCAGGTTTTGGATGCCTTTCTCTTAAGAAGCTCCCCCTCCTGGGCACTACTAGTTACTGCATCCAATTTTGTCAAGCTCTTTCTTCGGGTCGATCCAGTCAATTCCAGCAGCCTTCTCGCCAGCCTGCTTGTTAAGATCAACCCACCCCTTTCTCGTTTTGTTTAATTGCTTTTTCTTTTGGGGTTTTAATAAGGTGACTATTTTGGACACCCTGCCTGCCTAGTCAATGTTCACAGCAAGCAATTGGGTCTTCAGTAAGAACCTCTGGGTCCTGTGCTCTCTTGGGAGGAGAGAGTTTTCCCAGGGGGTCTTTCTTCTACCTCGCATCCTCAGTCTGAGATGATGGCAGTGGATATCTACCAGTTCCACTTCCCACTCACTCACTGATCTAGTAACAAGTGGCATTGTGCGGGGGTGCAGACCACTCTGGGTGACACACTCAGGATGGGTGACACACCACTACAGGTATTTTCAAACAATACAAGCTTGTTCTATATGGTTCAATGAAGAATTTAATGCAGAATGCAATGCAACAATTTGTAATGAAATATCTCTGTTCTAGCAAAGGTTATGGCCAAATAACCGGAAAAGGAAAACAAAACACAACTGCCTTATGTAACAAGAATGTGGACTTACTTAACTCAAAACTGACCAATGAGACTGATTGTTCTGAGAGCCAATGAGGTGTGATTATGACTCAACAGGGAACCAATAATTTTTCAGGTATTTATATACCGCCTTTCTTTGGTCTTTATTCAAGACGGTTTACATAGGCAGGCTTATTTAAATCCCCGTAGGGATTTTTACAATTGAAAGAAGGCTCTATCTTTCAAGAGCCACAACAATTCAGATGTTTCTTTCTGATCTGGCCTCCATCCTCCCACGCTCAGAGCAGATGGAATAGCTCAGCTTCAGCTTGTCAGCTGCTTCAAGGTCGCACTGTGCCAGTGACCTCGAAATGGCGACCTTGTGGATGTTATCTTCAAGCAAACAGAGGCTCTACCCTCTAGACCAGACCTCCTGCCCAATAAGGTGTCAGTATGAATCAGTTCTCATTTCCATGTGCCAGAGCTAATACTAGAACTCCTATTCAGTTGTGTGAGTGTCATCAGGTTGGCCAGTGGTTGTTTTGTTGGTTACTGATTTGTTGGGTGACCTGCACTGTTGTATAGTAAATTAAATAAAAGGAAGTTAGTAGGGGTTGCACCACTCCTAGTGATGACAGTGCATTTAGGATGTACATCACTACCCACTCTGCCAAAGATCTCCAGCAGCTCATGGATCGTTTTAGCAAGGCCTGCCAAGATTTTGGACTGACAATCAGCCTGAAGAAAACACAGGTCATGGTTCAGGATGTGGACCTCCCTGCATTACAATCTCTGCACATGAACTGGAGGTTGTCCATGACTTTTTGTACCTTGGCTCAACGATCTCCGACACTCTTTCTCTCGATACTGAGCTAAACAAACGCATTGGTAAAGCAGCTACCACGTTTTCCAGGCTCACAAAGAGAGTCTGGTCCAACAACAAGCTGACGGAACATACCAAGATCCAGGTCTACAGAGCTTGCGTCCTGAGTACACTTCTGTACTGCAGTGAGTCATGGACTCTTCACTCACAACAGGAGAGGAAACTGAATGCTTTCCACATGCGCTGCCTCCGACGTATTCTCAGCATCACCTGGCAGGACAAAGTTCCAAACAACACAGTCCTGGAACGTGCTGGAATCCCTAGCATGTATGCACTACTGAAACAGAGACGCCTGCGTTGGCTCGGTCATGTCGTGAGAATGGATGATGGCCGGATCCCAAAGGATCTCCTCTATGGAGAACTCGTGCAAGGAAAGCGCCCTACAGGTAGACCACAGCTGCGATACAAGGACATCTGCAAGAGGGATCTGAAGGCCTTAGGAGTGGACCTCAGCAAGTGGGAAACCCTGGCCTCTGAGCGGCCCGCTTGGAGGCAGGCTGTGCAGCATGGCCTCTCCCAGCTTGAAGAGACACTTGGCCAACAGACTGAGGCTAAGAGGCAAAGAAGGAAGGCCCATAGCCAGGGAGACAGACCAGGGACAGACTGCACTTGCTCCCGGCGTGGAAGGGATTGTCACTCCCGGATTGGCCTTTTCAGCCACACTAGACGCTGTTCCAGAACCACCTTTCAGAGCATGATACCAGAGTCTTTCGAGACTGAAGGTTGCCAACTACTATTGTAATTTATGCTGAATGGTCTGGTATGGGAGGAGCTCCATCATGGGGTAATGCAACGAGCTCTTGCGCCAGGTGACACAAACCCAGGTGATACCTCTGCTAGTAAATCAGTGGAGAGTAGGAAGGAGTCACTGAGTACGAACCTCTAGGCGCTATTCCCCTTGGTCAGCATCCACCTTCCCTAACAGCCCACCACCATCTGCCACTTGCTGCCTCTGCTCTTTCTCCCACTTTCTGGACTGGAAACATAAGAGCAAAGGAAGAGGCGGGTGGAGCAGAAAAGGAACTGTGGAGGAGAGAATGGTGTGCCTGATCTTTGCTAGCCCACCACTCTCCTCTCTTCTGCCCTTTCTCTTCTGCCCCACCCCCCTCTTCCTTTTCAGGAGGTCTGGTCTAGAGGGTTGAGCCTCCATTTGCCTGAAGATAACATCCGAAGGTCGCCAGTTCGAGGCCGAGCTATTCCATTTGCTCTGAGCGTGGGAGGATGGAGGCCAGAATGTGAAGCCAGATCAAGAAAGGAACACCTGAAAGTTGTGGTTTCTTGAAAGATAGAAACCTTCTTTCAAATTGTAAAAATCCCTACGGGGATTTAAATTAGCCTGCCTATGTAAACCGCCTTGAATAAAGTCTAAGGAGAAATCTGAGGACCAAGAAAGGCGGTATAGAAATACCTGTATTATTATTTATTATTTTCAATCCAAGGAATGGGAGAAGCTGGATAGCACAGACCAGGGCAACCTCTGCCCCCGTGCAACCTGAAGGCAGTGGTGTAGCAAAGGCATCTGGTATCCGGGGGCACTTTTTTTTGGTGAAAACTGGAAGCGCCTTTCTAAGGCCTCCAGGAGGCCTCTGAGGCCTGGGGAGGCTGCATGCAGCCTCTCTGAGTGGCCAACTGCTTTTTTTCCTGCCTCGGGTCCACCACTGGAGATGCGGATTGGCATCCCCTCAAGGTATGGTACCCGCCAGGCAATGTCCCCCCCATGTCCCCCCTTAGTTACATGACTCCAGCAGGCTCCCAATTTTGCCACCCCTGTGAGCCTGCACCTTGCCTCTGGTGGAGAACGGAAGAGGGGAAGGAGGTGTCCCCTTCCTGCTTCCCTCAGCTTAGGTCAAGCTGCCCTTGGCACAAAGCCTCCATCCTCTGCGCCACTCCTGTTTCAAATGGTTAGGAAGAGCACAGCATGCTGGGAAGCCCGAGACGAGCTCGAGGTAAGCGAAGCTCCGTGGGCAGGCTCCGGATCACCCCTCCCTACCCACCTGGTGCTTTTATAAGCATCCAGGTGGGTAGGGCAAGGCAATCTGCGACTGCAGCAACACTGGAGAGAGAAGGGGGCTGCAGCTGGGGCACAATCCTCTTTCAACTTGCTCTCGGAGCACCTCCTAGTGTTGCAGGGTAGAGAGGACAGCGGACTGATTGAAGGGGCTCATCAGTTCCCCTTGGAGAGAAAGGCAGGGTGAAAATGCAATCAATCACTCAATCGGAGCTAGGACAGTAATCCTTCAGGTGTCAGCCTGGCAGATTCAGGTTCAAATCCCCCCTCAGCCATGAAGCATCCTGGGTGACCTTGGGCCAGTCCCCGTCTCTCAGCCTCACCTACCTCACAGGGTTGTTGTGAGGACAAAAAGAGGGAAGGAACCACGTACACCACCCTGAACTCCTTGGAGGAAGAGTGGTTTGTATAAAAATGTGAAAAATAAAGTCCAGCTTAGATGGTGAGTTTGAGTCTTGCTTTCGAACCAGTGTCGTGTGATGGCCAAGGGAGTGAGTAGTCACCTCAGGGTCAAGCATACCCGTGGAGAGGGTCTTGTTATGTTTTCTTTTAAAGTAGTAGCTGCGAATGGAGGAACTTAGATCAGGACCACAGCACTGGGGGAGAGGGGTTTAACCCTCCCCTCCCTTGCCCTGCAGGAAATCAGACAAGTGGGACAGGGAGACTTTAACCCTTGAAAAACTGTAGGAGATTCTATCCGCAGATTTCCACCCGCACCACATCTAGGCTGGCTTCCCGCCATCATGGATTCTTGATCCGACGGCCTCCTTAGGCAAGATGTCTCTCCAAGCCTAAACAACTCCTGCCCACCCGTTCGCAATGTGGAAATAATATTGACCTGTCTGATGGGGTTGTTGTATGGATTGCAGAGGTAATGTCTGTGAAGTGGCTGCATTACTCTGACAAGGTCAGCACACAGAAGCACCCTGACAACTGTTATTTATTTTGTGGCACCGTTACCTGCCTCCACGGTCTGGCCAGCCAGCCCTCTCTTCTTCCTCCCTTGAGCTTCTCAAGCACCACTCATCTTCTCTGCTGTTCTTATCAAGCAAAGATATTCCTGGTTTTCTCTCCGGTTGGCACAGGACTCTTCCCTCTTCCTCCCCCTCTTGTGCCGTCTGATCTCCCGTCCAGTTCAAATGCTTTCTCCATTCTGCACAGTCTTCGGCGCACGGCCTGCATTCCCTTCCTTTGTTGAATTTTAGACTGCAATCTCCTTGGGGCAGGGGCCTGTCCTCTTGTACTTTGCAATGTGCCATGCACATCTATGGCATGATATTGATGAAGGATATTCATCATTCCACCCTCCCTGCATCCCCGTCTAGCATCTCTCCACCCCCCCCCCCCAAGAAACCCACAAGCTGTCATTCTGGCTCAGTTCCCCTCCGCTTATCTGCCACCCTCCAAGTGTGTGTCCACCTCCCCCCCTCCCCCGTGGAATGTGCCTCTCCTCTGAGAAGCAAGGGATTGGGGGTGGGGGGAGAACAGATGAAGGGATGAGAAGGCGCTCCATTCATGGTCAGGCTGGTCCTCTGCTGAGCCATCTCTCCGCTTCCTTGTCATCGTATCACTCACAGCTGTGATGGGCCTGGAGGAGGGGGAGCCTGGGATGGGGGGGGGTGATGCTATTTTGGATGGAAGAATATAAAGGGAGGGGGATTGAAAAAAGGCTCAGATCACTTGGACTTCGGACTGAGCTACCTGCCTTCCTGGAGTGAGAGATGGGGGCAATGTATAATTTGAGGGAGGTGATAGGGGCAAGTAGAGTAGTGGGCTGGAGGGGAGAAATTAATGGGGGTTTTGAAGGACTTTGGGGGCAGGGTTAGGATGCAAGGGTTAGAGAAATGTTCTTCAGCCAAGGCTGGGCTGCAGATATAGCTTCCTTTGGGCAGAGAGGTGGATAATATTTCCAATTCTTTCTTGAATGAGTTGGCACAAGTTTGATTTCAGGTTGTAGAGCTGTCTTTCTGGAATCAGCAACATTGCACCGACATTTCTGGGGTGGCAGAAGCTTCTGTGTGCAATATCTCTGCTGCATGTTTACGGATGTTGTGGACGTGACATGGATACATTGGGGCTGGAGAAATAGAAGGATTTAGAGGACAACTTGTCCTGGGTGAACTGATCAGCTTTGGACATGCCCGATCTTGTATGATCTTGGAAGCTAAGCAGGGTCAGGCCTGGTTGGTACTTGGATGGGAGACCGCTTGGGAATACCGGGTGCTGCAGGCTTATACCATGATCTCGGAAGCTAAGCAGGGTCAGGCCTGGTTAGTACTTGGATGGGAGACTGCCTGGGAATACCGGGTGCTGTAGGCTTGTACCATAGTCTTTCGAGACTGAAGGTTGAAAACCATTTTTCATCAAGCCAGAAAGGGGGATAGGCAGCATTTTAAAAAAACAAAACCATTGGTTGTTAAGGGTGAGATGAGGAAGGAAAAACTTCATGGAATAAGCATGCCCCAAGGAAAGAGGACATCGCAAGGTGGGGGGGGGGGAATGGAGGAGATTTTCTGTTGAGAAGGAATAGGTATTTCTGGTATGGAGGGGGCAGTGCTGCTGGAGGAAGCTACAGAGGAAGGAGTGGGAGAAGCAGACAAAGGGGGGTCAGTCACAACTTGGATTCCTGAGGTGCATTTTGGGGTGCACCGTGAGAAGGGGTCTAGCAAGGGCTAGTCAATGGGGCTAAACAAAGAGTGGAGGGCAATGAGGTGAGGAGAGGGCAGGGAGGGAAGCTATTTGTGGCCAGGGGCAGAAAAGTCTGGGGGGGAGGTGAAAACCACCAAGAATGGGACTCACAGGGGGGAGGAAATAAACCTTCTTATTCTCCCCTAGCTGCCCCCTGCTAACGGAGGGTTGAGACCCCACCCCAACATCTTTTCACAATTATGTCAGGACTTTCCAGAGAGGCAGCTGTCCGTCCTGAACGCCGCACCCTCCTTGGGGCCGGCAGCCGTTTCCAGCTGGCTATTCCCCCTGCCCCCCCCCCGCCCCGGTGTCGATAACTGATTCCTTGGTTCTGCCACATTCATGACACCCTTATAGGAATACTTAGCATTTTTGCAGAGCTTCTGAGTGTGCAAAGCACTTCGCAGGTGTGAGTTTGATGTAGCCCTTAGAACCACCCTGGAATGCAGGCCAAGATTATTATCCCCATGTTGCAGCTGGGGAAGACTGAGGCTGACAGGGGCAGCTGCCTAAGGCCCCCTCATGACGATTCACGCCAGAGGCCAGGTTCACACCGGAGAGGTCCAAATTTGCAGCTCAGCCTTCCAGCCAGCCTTCTACTAGATCCAGACTCCCTCCTTTTTCCTACCCCCTTCTTTTCTCTGTCTCTCTAGATCTTTTGCTGCTTTTCTCCTCTGAGGCTCTAACAGGTAGGAGGAACCCCCCCCCCCCCATGTGAGAGTGGTGGCAGATTGGGAAGGGGAGGTTGGCAATGCAGCATTTGGGGTTTCATTCTTCCAGCTAGTGGGTAGCAAAATGGAAGTCCCCAGGGCTGGGGTTGGGGGGTAATGGTAGACTGGTGGGAGCCAAGAACGTTTCTTGCTTGGCATGGCTGGGAGTTGGCACGGGGAGGTCCTGGCGTTACTGATGCTGCTGCACTGAGCGGAGAGGGGGAGGCTCCCTCCCAAGGCGAGTGTAACTCACTCATGTCTTCCTGGCTACCTGTTGCACAGAATGGGAGATGCCCACATGGCTGAGTTTGGTGCCGCAGCCTCCTACCTCCGCAAGTCGGACAAGGAGCGTCTGGAGGCCCAGACCCGGATCTTCGACATCCGCACCGAGTGTTTCGTGCCCGACGAGAAAGAAGAGTTTGTCAAGGGCAAAGTGCTGAGCCGCGAGGGAGGAACGGTCACTGTGCAAACCGAGAGTGGCAAGGTCTGTTGTGGGCAGCTAAGTGGGCAGAGCAGGGGTCAGAGGTCAAGGAGGGGAGAGAGGGACAGAAAGCGAGGTTGGGGCCAATGAGCACCAACAGGCACAAAGGTCAAAGGGGAGCGGATAAGGAGGGCCCTGTACTTCTCTGTCTCTGTGGGGAGTGCTGCTGTGGACGCATCCTGCCATATTCCTTCCTCCCCATCCACAGACAGTGACGGTGAAGGAGGCCGATGTCCACCAGCAGAACCCGCCCAAGTTCGACAAGATCGAGGACATGGCCATGCTGACCTTCCTGCACGAGCCGGCTGTCCTGTACAACCTGAAGGAGCGCTACGCGGCCTGGATGATCTACGTAAGTCAGGGGGCACCCCTCGGACCTTCTCCCAAGGAGGTCAGGCCAAAGTGCGTGGCTCTCCCCTGGCCCCGGCTGCCCTTAGCTTCACAAACAACCTCCTGAGGAGGGCTGGGCCGAAAGAGAGCAACTGGGGCAAAGTTGCCCTGTGAACTTCATGACTGGGTCACGGTGTCAGCCAAGCCACGGCTGAGCAGCCACGCTCCTTAGTGCCGCCACTGGCGCAGGTTCCACTGGCTGAGGAAGCCTGCTCTGGCCACAACCCCAGGCTGGCTTCTCAGTGTCACAGAGGGTGGCCCTTTGCCTCTTCGCCTCAGCCTTTCTCCCAGTCAGACGTTTGCTCCTGCGCTCTGTTTCCCTTCCCCAGACGTACTCTGGTCTCTTCTGTGTGACTGTCAACCCTTACAAATGGCTTCCGGTCTACAACGCTGAGGTTGTGGCTGCCTACCGGGGCAAGAAGCGGAGCGAAGCCCCTCCCCACATCTTCTCCATCTCTGACAACGCGTACCAATACATGCTGACGGGTAGGAAGACCTCGCAGCTCTTTTTCTTGTCTTTCTTCTGAGTCCCCCAGATCCCTACACTCTGGGGAGTGGGAGTTGGAAGCTGGCTCCGCAACAGAAGCCACTATACCCTCATTCTCTCCTCCTGGGAATTTGCCTTTGGTGTGGGTCTAGGGCAGGGTTGGCTCATCCGTGAGGCCAACTGAAGTGGTTGTCTCAGGCAGTAGATTTGGTAGGGGGGGACTCTCCTCTGTCCACAGGCCTGCTCCTGTTTCTCTTCTGCTCTCTGAATTGTAAAAGGGAGGAGGGAGAGAGGAGGAGGAGATGTGAAAGAGATTGCTGAGCTCAGGCGTTGGGGAGTAGAGGAACAGAGACTGGCACTTCATTGGGTAAGGGCAGCAGCATCTGGCATGCTGCCTCAGGCATCAGGTGGTCTTGGGCCAGCCCTAGTTCGGTTCACACGCACCTGGGTGGTTCTGTCACCACCTCATTCTGCTGCAGCAGTGGACCAGATCCTAGAGATGGTCCATTTGCACATCCAATGACGCCTGCGTTGGCTCGGTCATGTCGTGAGAATGGATGATGGCCGGATCCCAAAGGATCTCCTCTATGGAGAACTCGTGCAGGGATAGCACCCTACAGGTAGACCACAGCTGCGATACAAGGACATCTGCAAGAGGGATCTGAAGGCCTTAGGAGTGGACCTCAACAAGTGGGAAACCCTGGCCTCTGAGCGGCCCGCTTGGAGGCAGGCTGTGCAGCATGGCCTTTCCCAGTTTGAAGAGACACTTGGCCAACAGTCTGAGGCTAAGAGGCGAAGAAGGAAGGCCCATAGCCAGGGAGACAGACCAGGGACAGACTGCACTTGCTCCTGGTGTGGAAGGGATTGTCACTCCCGAATCGGCCTTTTCAGCCACACTAGACGCTGTTCCAGAGCCACCTTTCAGAGCGCGATACCAGAGTCTTTTGAGACTGAAGGTTGCCAACTACTGCATGCAATGAGTTAACGTCCATGTGTGAACCCTGTCGTATGAGCGTATACATAGAAAGGGCGAATAGGAAAGACAGGCACAGAGCTGGTTGGAAGGTAGCTTTTGTACACCGCGAGGGTTCTATACGTATGTTGCGGCCCTTCCCACTCGCAGCTAAGTTGCCGTCGATGCCCAGAATTGCTCCAACAGCAAGTGGGAGGGGCTACTTGCACAGCGCATTGTGGCACCTGCAATACTAAACCCCCCCCCCGTAGTTACACTACATTAGGAATGGCATCTCCATGTTCAGAAGAAGCCCATCTCTGAGTACCAACCAGGCACTAGGGAGAAAGAACAGGGTGCAGCTCTCACCAGCTTCCTTTGTACAGGATCATTTTGACGCTCTGGCAAGTTGTAGAAAGGGAGTCAGGCTAGGTGAGCCTTTGGTCTGCTCCCGTATGGCTGTCCTTACATCTTCCTTTTCCTTTCAGACCGCGAGAACCAGTCTGTCCTCATCACGTAAGCACCAAAACACATTTTACATGTTTACAATTTGAGATGTTCTCGTGGTCAACGTGGTGTTTCTCAGCCACCACACGCCCCTGCCACCTACTGCCGCTTTCTTCCCCACCACCCGATTCTCTTTCTCATTCCAGCGGAGAATCCGGCGCAGGGAAGACGGTGAACACCAAGCGGGTGATCCAGTACTTTGCCAGCATCGCTGCCATTGGGGACCGCAAGAAAGAGACAGCAAACAGCAGCAAGGTCCTTGCCGTTATTCATGGTTTTGCATGTTCAGGAAGTGCAGACCAGCTCCGGGCCTGTTTCTCTTCCATGTCTAGAGTTTGGCTGCTGACACTGGGGGTGGGGGGTGGCGGGGGAGCTCAGCCAGCCAACCAGCCCCTTCCTCCTCCTCACCCCTAAGCAAGAGAATTAGCAGCTGCGCTGGAGGCAGCCGTTCCTTCCGCAGATGGTTCGAGACAGCCTCTTGCTGTCTGCCAGAGATTATTTGAGTGGGCAAGGCAGGGTCGTGTGCAGTTCGGCGCAAAAACAAACCATCAGGCCAACTTGCTATTCTTGCATTCCAAAAATGCTGCCCAGCTGCCCAAAGGGGAGAAGGAAATCAGAATGCAATGACCAGATTTGAACCAGTGACTCCTTGAGGCACGGCTCAGTCTCTCCGCCACTCTGCTGTGGCAGCTCTTGACTTCGCTAGATGCGGCCGGACAATGAACTGGGCAAGTCATCCAGGGGCCCGATCCTGCTCAGGCACCTTCCCTGTCAGAAATTTCATGAGGTCCAATACGAGAAACTGATTTCACTGCTCTCCCTGCTCAAATGGTGGCAAGGAAGGAGGCCCGTAATGGCATCCACAAGCACCCTCTCCTTGACTCTCTCCTATCTGGTGTGCTCCCTGGGGCATTTGGTGGGCCGCTGAGAGATACAGGAAGCTGGACTAGATGGGCCTATGGCCTGATCCAGTGGGGCTGTTCTTATGTTCTTAACTACAATTCCCAGGAGGCCTTGCAGGACTCTTGTTATCTGGTGTGCTCCCTGGGGCATTTGGTGGGTCGCTGTGAGATACAGGAAGCTGGACTAGATGGGCCATGGCCCGATCCAGTGGGGCTGTTCTTATGTTCTTAAACTACAATTCCCAGGAGGCCTTGCAGGTCTCTTGTTATCTGGTGTGCTCCCTGGGGCATTTGGTGGGCCGCTGTGAGATACAGGAAACTGGACGAGATCGGCCTCTGGCCTGATCCAGTGGGGCTGTTCTCATGTTCTTAACTACAATTCCCAGGAAGCCTTGCAGGACTCTTGTTATCTGGTGTGCTCCCTGGGGCATTTGGTGGGCCGCTGCGAGATACAGGAAGCTGGACTAGATGGGCCTATGGCCTGATCCAGTGGGGCTGTTCTTAATTTCTTATGACCCTCCCCCATTTGTAGCCAAATCGTGGACCCCACATAGCCTTCTAAACACAGTAGCCGGGGGGGGGGGGGGGGACACACACCACAAAAGATGCCCAAACTTTCTCAGCCCCATTCTGTAATCTGAGCGTTGATTATCCTCCTACTTCTAACCTTTGCAGCTTTAAGGTCTAGAAACTGTGCAGTTTAAAAAAACATGAAAACTGTAATTATAGGATAGTGATTCCCATATACAGCATCAATTTTCTGTGCTTGTAATCCCAGGATGCACAAAACCCTGGTTTAGGGGAATCATGATGTAAAGGCAACAACAAAGTCCATCAGGTTGGGCCACCTCTACTCAGAAAATCTGGTTAGTACTTCCTGAAGAGCCATTGGTTCTAACAATTTGCTCCTCCTGCAGGGGACACTGGAAGATCAAATCATCCAGGCCAACCCTGCCTTGGAGGCCTTCGGAAATGCCAAAACCTTGCGGAACGACAACTCGTCTCGATTTGTGAGTACTCCCAGGAGTCTGTCTGGGGTAAAAGATACCTGTGGAAGCCCAATCTGGGGCTGTGTCTAGTATGGGTTAATACTTGGGGGAAGTCTCCGATACGCTCAGATTTGGGGCCTATAAATTATCAAACGCCCTGCTCGACTGTAATTAACTCTTTTACTGCTGTTGCTACATTTCTATCCCATCCTTTCTGCCTCCAAGGAGTTCGCAGCGATATTTTAACCACACAAAAACCCTTTGTGGTAGGCTAAGTGGTAATCGCCCAATGTCACTCACAGACGAGTGGAGGATTTGAATCCGGCTCTCACCAAGTCCAATATACATTCACATCCTTCTGTTATCTATTTAGGGTAAATTCATCCGAATCCATTTTGGGGCAACAGGAAAATTGGCATCTGCCGACATAGAAACCTGTAAGTAAAGCTGAGAACAGAAATGTGCCTATCATGTCATTTCCTCATCTCTGCTCATCAGCTTGCACACTGCACAGCTGTTGTACCCTGCCCCGAAGGGCAGCGCCAGTTGGTGGACAGGGGTGGGTCTGTCCAGTGCCACTGAGACCAAATAAGCAAGGCACTGAAAGGTGGAAGGCTCTGAGGGCAGGACTACCCCTTGCATGCTCCAGCTGGAGGGCAGAGAGGTCTTAAAGGAGTATCTTGCTCTGCCCCTTGGTTCCACTGTATGCCTGCCTTTGCTAGCACCAAAGCACAGACTTGGGAATATGAGGTTCTGGGTGTTGGTGAGGCCTGTTTGGGGCTCTGGCTTTGGGTATGCTGCGGTTTGGGGCTCCTGTGTCTTTGGCTCAGAGCGGTCCTGGCTGGTGGGCTCCAGAGTGAGATTAAGGCCTAGAGCAGGGCTAGAGCTGGTTCATCTCACCTGGCTGGTTCCTGCTCCTCCAGGTTGTTAAATTCTGAGCTCAGGGCAGGGGCCATGACATTTCTTCCCCTTATTCCCCTACTGTATTTCACAGCCCAATACACAATGGACACTAAATCTTCCTGTTCTAAATGACTTTATGGCTTCTGTTGCATGCTTTTCATACATCTTCCCTCCTTGCATCCAACTCTTGCACTCACTCTTCTAGATCTCCTGGAGAAATCCCGTGTAATTTTCCAGCTCAAAGCCGAGAGAAACTACCATATCTTCTACCAGATCCTGTCCAATAAGAAGCCAGAGCTTCTGGGTGAGTCAAGACATGGAGACACTGTAGTTTCTGCTGGCTTGTGAGCAGAGAGGTTAGCCAACTGGAGAAAAAGCTTTACTCCCATTCAGAGGTAGGGGACCTCCAGAGGAAGGAAGGAAGGAACCAACAGTTGAATGAATGAATGAATGAATGAATGAACTCCCTTCAAGGGGTGAAGGTGGGGTGTGAGGTTCAATCCCTGGTTGTCCTTTTGAACACCCCCAATAAAACTGCATGCTATACCACTCTTTTTGCCAATACAACAGGCCCCAAAGTGTGCTGCCTTTTCTCCCAGCATCCAGCCCTTCTAGACATCTACTTCTGGGGAGTTTAATGTCACACCCACACCTCTGACCCACTCCTCTGTTCAGGAGGAGGAGGAGGAGGTGGGTCAGAGGTGTGGGTGTGACATTAAACACAACTTTTTTTTCCCCCAACCAATCTTTTTTTCCCCCCAACCAATTTCCAAACAGACTTGCTACTGGTCACCAACAATCCCTACGACTACAGCTACGTCTCCCAAGGAGAGGTGACTGTGGCTTCCATTGACGACTCCGAGGAGCTGCTGGCTACAGATGTGAGTGGTCTTATGAGTATATAGCAGGCACATTGTCTGATCCTATGCAGATTTACCCAGGCTGAGTTCAGTGGACTGGTTGGTTGGTTGGCAACCTTCAGTCTCGAAAGACTATGGTATAAGCCTACAGCACCCGGTATTCCCAGGTGGTCTCCCATCCAAGTACTTACCAGGCCTGACCCTGCTTAGCTTCTGACATCAGATGAGATTGGGCATGTGCAGACCCATGTAAATGAACACAGAATTAAAACCTTTCTAAAAAATGTGTGGAGAATAGGAATAAGAGTAGAGCAACTGGAGGGGGCAGATGTGGGGGAGGAGAAAGTCCCCCACATCTTTCAGGGCAGTGATAAAAGTCCAGTCCTAGGAAGTGCACAAAAGGCAGGCCAACCTCCCTGGGCCATGTAGATCTTTTGTCTCAGCTCCCCTCCTTTCTCTGTCACTGGGCCACTCTAGGGAACTGGACTGCAAGCCAATGATGGCCTTGAGCCCCATCAGGGATACAGCCCTGAGAGTTAGGTGGTTGTGTCTCTGTGTTTGCCCATGCTACTGGCAGCCCAGAGGAAACAGTGGGCACCCAAAGCTGAGGGAACCAAGCTGAGATCCACCCTCCGTGACTTTTGCACTCTCCCCTCTGATCTGCCTACAGAGTGCCTTTGACGTTCTGGGTTTCACCGCAGAGGAGAAAGTCGGGGTGTACAAGCTGACGGGTGCCATCATGCACTACGGCAACATGAAGTTCAAGCAGAAGCAGCGGGAGGAACAGGCGGAGCCCGACGGGACGGAGGGTGAGAAAAAACCGATGAACCTGGTGGCGAGGAGGGGGCTAGAGAGGTCTGTTGGGTGAAGGGGCCAAAGAGAAGGCAGGGAGGGGAGCCGTTGGTGGTCCAAGGGAGACTTCTGGAGTCCTCTCTAGTTTTCATAGCTAAGATCAGACACAAGCCTGACTTGAGATGCCACTTTGGTGTGCCTACCAAGATGGGAGTGAGAGCTGCAGGGGGCAGTCCAGAATTTGGGCAGTCCGGGCCAGCCTTTGGTGCTCCCTTCCCTGCTGGCAAGAGGGAAACCTACTGCCCCTCCATCACAGTCACGTTAAAATCGTGGCTCTCACTATCATTTCCTGGGGGCAGCTCTCACTTCTGCTCTGAGGGAGGGAAAAAAGGAGCAATAGGATGAAAAGGTCCCTCTCCAAACAATTGAACTGCAGCTCCAGTCTTCTCCGGCCTTCGTGCTGGCACCTGCTAGGCATACGTCCCCTTCTCTTTTTTTTCCAGACGCAGATAAATCTGCCTACTTGATGGGCCTGAACTCGGCTGACCTCCTAAAGGGGCTCTGCCACCCGCGGGTGAAGGTTGGCAACGAGTACGTCACCAAGGGGCAAAATGTCCAGCAGGTGAGAAGCTTTGCCCGTGGGCAGCATCGAACCTGGGACAATCATTCACCTCCCTTCCCTTGAATCACCTGCAGAACAGCAGAAATTTAAACTAATAGAGTTTTTCTCAGGTGGGAGTTGCAGTGGTAGTGAAAGCCGCCCCTGTTGACTTTCTCCCACCACGTGGCTATTGAAGAGCCTGTTTCCTCTTGCAAAGAGAGAGAGCCCTAGAGACTTAATGGCACTTGAGGGCATCTATTCGTGTCCAAATCTGCAGGCTGAGTAGAGATCTAGGGCTGATTCTGACGGTGCTGGCCTCTTAGTTTGCATCAGTCCAGACCTCCAAAACCTAACGGACGCTGAACTTTCAAGGGTACTTCCTCAATGCTTAGTTTCTAGCTGTTGGCCTTGCCAAGTGGAGGTGTGGGAGCTGGGAGTAGATTTTCTTTTTAAATGCTTTTAGAACTAAGGCGATCTTCTCTTTGCAGTCTTAAAAAGTGCTAGAAGCTTTTAAAAAATGCTCAGCAGGTATGAGGATTGCAGACCATGAAAATTATGTCCCATCCCATCCCCTAAAGTGTCACATCCCTGAGGCCTTTGGTAAATGTGACATGGGCTGGCCCATCCACAGGGCCTGATGAGGCAGTCACTTCAGACAGCAGGTTGGTGGGGTGCCCCCACCTCCCATCAGCCCATTCACTGCCACTGCTTCTTCTCCCCACACTCCTTGGATTGGAAAAGGAAGAGGGGGACAGAGTGGTAGAGGATGTGTGGAGGAGAGGAGAGCGGTGGCCTAGAACATCTCTCTTTTGTGGCCGAGCAGGAATTTGAACCCAGGTCTCCCAAGGCAGTGCAGAGCTTGAACATCTATTCCATGCAACCTCAGGCTTTCCTCTGAGCTGATGCCTTCTTCCTTTGTTTTGTCTCCTTGAATAACAATCGATGGGGGCTTGCTTGGCCCTTTTGCCCCTGCTCAGGTGTACTACTCCATCGGGGCGCTGGCTAAGTCTGTGTACGAGAAAATGTTCAGCTGGATGGTGGTTCGAATCAACAACTCTTTGGAGACCAAGCAGCCTCGGCAATATTTCATTGGGGTGCTGGACATTGCAGGGTTTGAGATCTTCGATGTAAGTGAATTCCTGCAGTTTTGGAGGGAGTAGGGGGTGGGCATTGGGTTTGGCCAGTGACTCCCTTCTGCTAAGAGGGCTGGTCTCTCTCATGAGGAGCTCCCTTCTGCGAATGGAGGGAGGCGCTCCCTATGAAACTAAGACAGGTGGTCTCTGCTGGGAGGCTGCATCACACGGGGTCTTGACCTCATTTTTTCCCCACCCGCCCCCAGTTCAACAGTTTTGAGCAGCTCTGCATCAACTTCACCAACGAGAAGCTGCAGCAGTTCTTCAACCACCACATGTTCGTGCTGGAGCAGGAGGAGTACAAGAAGGAGGGCATTGAGTGGGAGTTCATCGACTTTGGGATGGACCTGCAAGCCTGCATTGACCTCATTGAGAAGGTATCGTCACGGGCACTCCCCAGGCAGCAGGAATAGTCAACATTTGAAGAAAAGTGAGCTTCCTGAGAGGAGCTGGTGGGCCCGGTCCAGACGTCTGCTTGTTGACTGCCAACTGCAATTTGGCAATGGAGAGTGCTCTCCTGAGCTGACATGTTCCTCCTGCTTTGCAATAGCCACTGGTCTTCAGGGCATTTGAACTGCTGTAGCCACAATTACCGCTAATCATAGCTGGCTGTAGAGATTCAAACCAGAATCTAGCCTGGATTCCAGTCTGTGATTTGTGAACATGATGTGGTCTGCTGCAATGGTCGCTGTGTTGCTTCAGGTGTCACAATAGTAAAAAGTAGTTATTGCTATCCAGGAAAGGGGGGCGTGTGCATCATGGGGGAGGGGGAGGGGAAGATAACAGCCTAGTCACACTGACTGTTGTCAAACTGTCGTCTGGTGATCAGTAGCATGATTGTTGAAGTGGGTCCTCCTGTCACTGACATAATCCTTTTTTTATAAGTGAATGTACAGATTGAAAAGGGTGGTAGGGAGAGGGTTGGCCCATAACCATGACCTCCTGGTGCCCTAGGTAACTTGCCAAAGGCCAACTTCTTCTCCTCCAGCTTCTTAGATTGGAAAGAAAGAGTAGGAAGAGGACGTGCAAAGGAGAGGAGTGTGATGGGCTGGAGCGTAGGAGACCCTGTCCTTTCCTCCTTGTTCCTTCCACTCCATCGCCCTCTTCCTTTTCTCAAAGCTCTCCAGGCAGCTTCTCTGCTCTTTCCTTTCCCTGAGGCTGGGAAATCATGGTCTAATCATGGTTGTGCTTTTCCTCTTTGCCTTCCCGGGCAGCCACTGGGCATCATGTCCATCCTGGAGGAAGAATGCATGTTCCCCAAAGCCTCCGACATGACCTTCAAGGCCAAGCTGTTTGACAACCACCTGGGCAAGTCGGCCAACTTTGGGAAGCCCCGGAACGCCAAAGGCAAGCCGGAGGCCCACTTCTCACTCAACCATTATGCAGGCACCGTGGACTACAACATCCTGGGGTGGCTGCAGAAGAACAAAGACCCACTCAATGAGACAGTGGTGGGCCTCTACCAGAAGTCCTCCCTCAAGCTCCTGGCGACCCTTTTCTCCAGCTATGCTAGTGCTGAGAGTGGTAAGAAGGGGCCAAGGGAGAGGGTAGAGAAGGATGTGGGGAGATGGGTGCAGCAAGGGAGGGAGACGATCCAGCCTCTCACTTAGATAGCCCTTCAAAGGCATTTAGCCAAATTAATGGTCTGTTGCTGGCATAATGACTAAACGGAGCCTCTGTGTTCAGAAACAGCAGCCATTTCAGTTGCCAAGGGATGAAAGGTGAAAAAAGGGCTGTTGTTTTTGTTCCTCACTTATGGTCAAGGACAAAACTTCACATATAGGCTGATGGTTTCTGAGCTGTCTGTGACAGATTAGGAGAGAGATCTTGGGGTGGTGGTGGACAGGTCGATGAAAGTGTCGACCCAATGTGCGGCGGCAGTGAAGAAGGCCAATTCTATGCTTGGGATCATCAGAAAAGGTATTGAGAACAAAATGGCTCATATTATAATGCCATTGTACAAATCGATGATAAGGCCACACCTGGAGTATTGTGTCCAGTTCTGGTCGCCACATCTCAAAAAAGACATAGTGGAAATGGAAAAGGTGCAAAGAGAGTGACTAAGATGATTACTGGGCTGGGGCACCTTCCTTACGAGGAAAGGCTATGGCATTTGGGCCTCTTCAGCCTAGAAAAGAGACGCCTGAGGGGGGACATGATTGAGACATACAAAATTATGCAGGGGATGGACAGAGTGGATAGGGAGATGCTCTTTACACTCTCACATAATACCAGAACCAGGGGACATCCACTAAAATGGAGTGTTGGGAGGGTTAGGACAGACAAAAGAAAATATTTCTTTACTCAGCGTGTGGTTGGTCTGTGGAACTCCTTGCCACAGGATGTGGTGACGGCATCTGGCCTGGATGTCTTTAAAAGGGGATTGGACAAGTTTCTGGAGGAAAAATCCATTACGGGTTACAAGCCATGATGTGCAACCTCCTGATTTTAGAAATGGGCTATGTCAGATGCAAGGGAGGGCACCAGGATGCAGGTCTCTTGTTATCTGGTGTGCTCCCTGGGGCATTTGGTGGGCCGCTGTAAGATACAGGAAGCTTGGACTAGATGGGCCTGTGGCCTGATCCAGTGGGGCTGTTTTTATGTTCTTACGTTCTTGTGTTCTTATGACATGCGGTGGGTGGGGAGATGGGTGAGGCAGAGTCTCCCCACCAGATTCCTAAGTGCTGCCTCCATGTGAGGTGTGCAAACACATACAACCCACCTGCACAGCACGTGGGTTGCGAGTGCTTGCAAACCTCTCGTGGTGACAGTGCTTTTTGAAGGACTCCAGAGTCACCTGTGCTGGCTGGTATTCATCATCTCAGCTGTGAACAGCCCTGTGTCACTGTCCCTAGGTGGAGATGGAGGGAAGGGGAAAGGGGCCAAGAAGAAAGGGTCATCTTTCCAGACCGTCTCGGCGCTTCATCGGGTAAGAGATGAAAGCCCTCAGAACCAGGAGGGAGGTTGCTCACTCCAACAAGCGAGCAGGAACCCCAGTTTTCAGGGCTGTGTCTCCCAATGGAGAGGGGCACCCTGGGAAGGCAAACTTGAAGAGCAAAGAGGAAATGCTGTGGGTGATTCACAGGGGCTCAACCTGGAAAACACAGCCTCAGACACAGGAGCTGCCACTCCTGTCTCCAGGACCAGCTTTTTAGGCAGCAAAGGCATCTGGTGAGGCCTCTAGTGTTGAGGATGGAGGGAATAAACAGCAATTGGACTGCTAACTTTTGTTATCTCCCCTTATCTCGGGTAGGAGAATCTGAACAAGTTGATGGCCAATCTGAAAACCACCCACCCCCACTTTGTGCGATGCATCATCCCCAATGAAAGGAAGGCACCTGGTAAGGAAATTGGGATTGCAGTGCTAGGAGGGAGAGGCCTGTGATGTACAGCATCTAACTCAAGGGTAAAGGCATGTCTAGTTCTGTGTCAGGGCCACCACAGGATGCAATGCGTGCCCCGTTGGTACGGCTGCATCAGCACTGGAAAGTTGGATAGGATTGGGTCCACAGTCTCTAACTACATCTAGCTAGGAAATACAGTTCCTATTGCTAGCTACTTATGCTGTCCCAGGAATCCCAGTCCCTGCACCTACTGGAAATTATGAGGCTATATGTTCCATGAACCAGCATTAAATTTCATGGTGGAAGCATTGGATGTGATCCAGGAGGGAAGAGAGGACAGGCTTTTAAAAAGGCTGGTGCCTCTCTCTCTCTCTGCACTTTCCCAGGCGTGATGGACAACCCTTTGGTCATGCACCAGCTGCGCTGTAACGGGGTCCTGGAGGGGATCCGCATCTGCCGGAAGGGATTCCCCAACCGCATCCTCTATGGCGACTTCAGGCAAAGGTAGGACTGCTCTCCAGCTTTGGGGATCACCTTAACCCCTTTTCTCCATGTTGGTCTGCCATAATCTGTAACAGCGACTGGAGAATATTTCTACCAGCACAATTATTTATAAATGTGTATAGGTGCTTTACTTAGAGTTGCAAAGATAGGTCTCTGCCCCCCAGAGCTTGCAATCTGGATGCTGAGATGAGAGGCAACGAAAGGGGAGAGAAGGTACCTGGAGAACAGGAAGTGGTTTCAATTATGAGTTATGTTGTTCATTATTATTCCAAGGTCTCTTTTTAGGCTGTGGTACTGGGGGAACAATAGATGAGCCTTAATAGATAATCAACTGCTCTTGTAAATGCTTGGAGTCATTCCGACATCAGGACAGGTGCTTCCTCTGTCTGGTCTGGAGAGGAGGATTTTGAGGAGCGGTTCTTGGATTCCCCGTTGCAGCTGGTTTCTTAGACCTAGAACGGCCTGCTAGCGTGCTTACTTCTGTGCCCCTGTAAAATAGGCACAGGCTGTGCTTTGCGCAGTAAACTGAATATTCCAAAGGCACTACGGTGGCATGACTATGCTCTGTCCTCCATGGGTCACACAATTTCCAAAGGTTCTCCTCTGCTTCCTGTTGCGTTCAGTCCAACTAATATAACTTCTAAGTGGGGCAGAGCCTGAATTCCTTTGGTTTAAACCAGGGGTGTCCAAAGTTTTTGGCAGGAGGGCCACATCGTCTCTCTGACACTGTGTCGGGGGCCAGGGAAAAAAAGAATTAATTTACATTTAAAATTTGAATAAATTTACGTAAGTATACATAAATGAATATATTACAGATGAACTTATATGAAAGAATGAAAGTCTTGCAATAGCTCAAGGCCTATAAAAGGCCTTGAACAAAGCAAGGCTGGCCTTTCCTTTGCTGCTGCTACTGCATCACAGACGTGAAACAACAAGCAGTGGAGGGAGCCCTCATCCCACACAGCTCACGTGAGAGGTCAAACAGTCTCCCTCAAGCTGAGAGCAGTTGCATCGGGCCAGTGTGGGCTCCAACAAATCTCCAGAGGGCCAGAGGCGCATTGGAGACTGGGGGCTCCCTGAGGGCCGCATTGAGAGGCCTCGAGGGCCGCAAGTGGCCCCAGGGCCGGGGTTTGGGCACCCCTGGTTTAAACCTCATGCATTCAACAGCTTTAGGATGGAGCCATGTGGGTGACGTACATATGAGCCCTCAAGGAAGACCCTTGTGGCGTTGGCAGAGGCGTTTTAACAGGATTAAATGGGAGGGAGAGAAGACTGGTGCGTGCTTCCCTGAGTTCCTTAAATGAAGTGCTGATTGTAAATTGAAAATACCCAGAATGCAATTGTTCACTTGCCACCAGGTACCGTATCCTGAACCCAGCTGCCATCCCTGAGGGTCAGTTCATCGACAGCCGCAAGGGAGCAGAGAAGCTCTTGGGCTGCCTCGATATCGACCACAGCCAGTACAAATTCGGCCACACCAAGGTGAGGGAGGCAGAGCCCCTGTGTGCCTATTGGGAGTGGCAAAAGGCCACTGCTGTGACTTCTTGTAGCGGATTCAGAGACTGCATGTGTTTCTTGAAGGGCACATTCACACTGTACAGACTCAGGGACCCTCAGCAACAGTATTCCTAGAGGGGGGGGACTCAGGTTGTCTTCTGGAGAATGCTGAGCACCCTTACACACCTGTAGTCCAATTTCAGTTTGGATGAAAAGGCCACAGTGGTTCAAGTGGCATAAAACCAAAAGAGGTTGGTGGTGTAGAGGCCCAAGAGTTTGGGAACAGGCTGATGTTCCTCATATCCTGCTTGTTTTTGCTTCTGGTTTTGAAAAGGCCTCTCTTTTTTTTGCGAGGATAGGCAGTTTGGGCAGCTTAAAGATGGCTGCCACATGTGCCTTTAGCAGATACCTCACAGACAGAAATCCAACAGGGGTAGCTTTTCTCAGCATGGAGATTCACATGGAAGCTCTGGGCTTGCCTCACAGACAGAAATTCAACAGGAGATGCACACAGGGGGCTGTGGGCTTGAGCAAGCCAGTTTATAAAGACCTACCAAGGGCCTACCAAGAGAGCCCTCGAGGCAAGGCAGGCTATAAAGATTTACGTTTTGTTATTTTTTGCAAAGGCACCAGAGGTCCTCACCTCTTTTTCTCTCCATGCAGGTGTTCTTCAAGGCTGGATTGTTGGGCCACCTGGAGGAGATGCGGGATGAGCGCCTTTCTCGCATCATCACCCGCATCCAGGCACAGTCTCGGGGCCAGCTCATGCGCATTGAGTTCAAGAAGATCCTGGAGCGCCGGTGAGGCACAAGAGGATTGGGGGAACTCTTTGAGATGGGGGGAGGCAAGTGGTCTCAGTGAAGGCAGAGGGCAAGATTCATAGTAAAGAAAGACCTATTCTTGGATGCTATTACTGCAGCTGGTGGACTATGCGTTTTCTAAGCAGAGTGATGGTTAACAGCCCAGGTTGGTGGTTGCACTTTCTTCAAGGGCATGGGTCTCCAAACCCTGACCTGTGGGCCAAATCCAGTCCTCTGGAGGCTTTTAACTGGCCCGTGTGGTTAATAATAATAATAATACAGGTATTTATATACCACCTTTCTTGGTCTTTATTCAAGACTTTATTCAAGGCGGTTTACATAGGCAGGCTTATTTAAATCCCCATAGGGATTTTTACAATTGAAAGAAGGTTTTTTCTTTCAAGAACCACAACATTCAGGTGTTTCATTCTGATCTGGTTTCACATTCTGGCCTCCATCCTCCCACGCTCAGAGCAGATGGAATAGCTCGCAGATGGAATAGCTCGGCTTCAGCTTGTCAGCTGCTTCAAGGTCGCACGGTGCCGGTGGCCTCGAACTGGCGACCTTGTGGATGTTATCTTCGGCAAATGGAGGCTCTACCCTCTAGACCAGACCTCCTGCCCTGGTTCCCAGCTTCTCGGGCGAAAAATAGCTTCTGTTTCTCCCAGCATGGTATACATCACGTTCAACCACTAGAGGTGCTGAATTGAATGGAATGAATGAATTCCACACCATTACATTCAAGACTTCTAGTAGCTGAATGTGGTATATACCCATGATTTTCAATCCTTTTTCAAAATCCATTTCCCCCTCTCCTGTGCAAGTCAGTGTTGCCCTCTGTTCCTCTCCCCCTTCCACACCCAACTACATCCACTCCTTCTCCTTCTCCTCTCACTCCCTGGACTGGAAAACGGAGAGGTTGACACAGCAGAAGAAGAAGTGTGGGTTTGAGGAGAAGGGTGGGTTAGAGGTCTCCAGGGAGTAGGAGGAGCGCAGGCCGATCCATCACTGGGTGTTTGTGTTTGGCAGGCCACCTCAGGCGCCATAATGAATCTTTGGTTTGACCCTGCAAGGCCGTTGTGCTGCCCCTTGAACTTCTCACTGTTCAGGGAAATGAGGAGTATCTAACAACGTAGACGTGAATTTAGACTACAAAACATGGCTGTGTTTTGATGAGCATTTGTGATGTTCTTATCTTTTAGATACACCCTTATAATCTTTGCAGTCCAAAGAGATACTCTTTTCTTAGCGAAAGGTTCTGTGCATTTGCCTGCAGGCAGAGTTCCAGTGGCGTAGCTAGACTGGGTGCAAAGCACTAAGTTTTGCAAAGAGCCTTGCCACATCCATTCTGGGCAGGGGAGTAAAACGGGGGTGTCCCCTCTAGCTACACCACTGCATCGTTCTTCGACTCTTCATGCATAATACAAACAAAACCTCGTGAAATGAATGGGTGACAGGAGAGGATGAGGATGTATTTTTCCCCCCAAGGATTAAACTCACCTGTTTTTCTGCAGGGATGCCCTGCTGGTGATCCAGTGGAACATCCGTGCTTTCATGGGGGTGAAGAACTGGCCTTGGATGAAGCTCTTCTTCAAGATCAAGCCCCTGCTGAAGAGTGCAGAGACCGAGAAGGAGATGCAAGTGAGACTCTGGATGAGGAGGGGAGAGAGATCTAGATCTGGGAGAAAGCCAGAAGGCTTATGACAAAGCCTGTTTATTTCTGAACCTTTAACCTCATGTCTACAAAATCAAGGTGGTTAGATTAGTCATTTAAACACCTTTTGATGAGCTAAAAAGATGCTCCTGATAAATTGGATAGCAGATTTAAAACAAACACTTTTTTTTTTTTAAAAAGGGCTACTTGCAACATCATACAGGCCGCATCTTAGAAGAGGCATTCCTGCTGTTCCCTCTCATGCAGGAAAGAATGCCTCTTCTAAAACAGTTCAGACACAGTTTGGGACAGCCTTGCCCGTTCATTCAGCTGATCATATCAACTGGGTCCTTCTACTAGAACTAAACGGTTGGCACTCTAGGCCTGACCATTTGTTCTGTCCTCTGCAGACAATGAAGGAGGAATTTGGGAGGTTGAAGGAAGCTCTGGAGAAGTCGGAGGCCCGCAGGAAGGAATTGGAGGAAAAGATGGTTTCTCTGCTGCAGGAGAAGAATGACCTTCAACTGCAAGTCCAGGCTGTAAGTGTGTTCCCACACCCATATTCCTCTCACTGTCCCTGTTGACAAGCCCTGTTCCGAAGCACTCTTTCCTCTTCACCCACAGGAGCAAGACAATCTGAATGACGCCGAGGAACGCTGTGATCAGCTGATCAAGAACAAGATCCAGCTGGAGGCCAAGGTGAAAGAGCTGAATGAGCGCCTGGAGGATGAGGAGGAGATGAATGCCGAACTCACGGCAAAGAAGCGGAAGCTGGAGGACGAGTGCTCAGAGCTGAAGAAGGACATCGACGACTTGGAGCTGACCCTGGCAAAAGTGGAAAAAGAGAAGCATGCAACAGAGAATAAGGTGTGCAGAGAGCAGCTTGCATTGGCAAGAGAAACCAAAGCCCATTCAGGATGGGCTTGGTTAGTGCCAGGAATCAGGAAGCTGAGTGGCATCTTTTTGGTTGGAGTGTATTGAGGGTTAAAGATCGGCTAGATTGGGGGTCATCTCAATTAAATTGCATTGAGTCTCTTGAAACCCCTTAATCGTGCTGAGAACTATCAAGATTGGCTGGTGTGGTTGAGGCAAGTATTGGTAGAGTGCATTCTATTGTGTTTGGGTAGAGTTGTGTGTCTTCAGAGTTAGGTGGGTTGAATTTTGATTATTTGGGGGGTGGGGTGTCTTGAGTGTCTTTTACCTTGTCTTTAAATGAGCAGTCACATGAGTGCCAGCACAATCCCATGCATGTCCACTCAGAAGTAAGCCTCATTTATTGCAATGGGACTTACTCCCAGGTCAGTGTATAGGATTGCAGCCTGACAGAGTTGGGGGCTGAGTTCTCATAAAGCCAGAGGAAAAAAGCACACAGGCCTAACTGAGCTATTTGAGCATGGCTGAGTTGGACGGAAAACTCATGAAAAAGTGTTTTTTTTAAAAGCAGTGTCATCATCATCATCATCATCCTCTGTGTGTTCCCATTCATTTCCACCCTGTGCTAAATGGGCATGAGTGTTGGCAAAATTTTAAGACCTTCCATCAGGATCTGTATGTATATTCAGGGTTCTGCCATCTCATCATTCCTCATGTCTTGGAATTTGGTCTCCTATCAGGTGAAAAACCTCACTGAGGAAATGGCTGGTCTGGATGAGATCATTGCCAAGCTTACCAAGGAGAAGAAATCCCTGCAGGAGGCCCACCAACAAGCCCTGGATGACCTACAAGTGGAGGAAGACAAAGTCAACACGCTCACCAAAGCTAAACTGAAGTTGGAACAGCAGACAGATGATGTAAGTGAGGAACCAAAACCTGGAATACTCAACAGTATGGACGTCAGAAGCACCTTCCTGCTGAGTCAGACATTGGTTTACCCAGCACAATACTGCCTCTTCTGACTGTAGTAGCAGCCCTCCAAAGCAGCCCTCCTCAGGAAGAAAGAAGCAGAAGAACAAAGCTTTTCTGCAGTGATGTAGCTAGAGGGGGTGCAAAGCACTGAGTTTTGCAGGGAGCCTCACCACAGCATGAGAGCAGCCCCCCCCTCCAGAGCCATTTGTGACCAGGAATGGCTCTGAAAGGGAGGGGCTGCTTGTATGCTGTACTTCGCACCCCCGCTAGCTATGCCACTGCTTTCCCACCTTTGCTATTTAGCACCCACAAGAGATGTGCTCTGCCACTGAACTATGATAACAGTTCATAACATAATAAGTGCTGGTGGCATATTACACAATCCACAGTGGGAGAAAGTATTTGTGAATAACACCCAGTTCTCCCTGTTTCCTCCCTTCTTTCCAAAACAGCTGGAAGGTTCCCTGGAACAGGAGAGAAAAATCCGAATGGATCTGGAAAGGGCCAAGAGGAAGCTTGAGGGAGACTTGAAGCTGACGCAGGAGAACATCATGGACCTAGAGAATGACAAACAGCAGCTGGAAGAGAAACTGAAAAAGTAGGAAAGCTTATCCTCATCTGGCAGACTGGAGAAAGGGGGCTGGCAGACAGGACAGCACAGGAAGATGGCAAAGGAGTGAGGGGTACATCCTGTACTGTCTCCTAGTGCAGTCCAGGAAAAAAATGGCCAAGTAGAAACAGCTCCTGGCAAGTCAATCTAAAGATCTAATCTAATATTCGAATTTCTGAGGTTTCTGCAGACTTGATTCAGCCTCTGGGAGCTGTGAGGTGGTTTCAGTACATGCACACAAACACTGTGACGTGCTCAATATTTTATCTCCATTTATTTCCTTTTAGTCCAAGGTGTGCCAAAGACACACATTTGAGCATGTGTACCTGGTACCTTCCTGGAGAGCAAGGGCAAGACCAGTAACATGGCTATTTACAGGATTGACGGCAGCAGTGGCGTAGCTAAAGGGGGCAGGGGGTACATTACCCTGGGTACCATGAGGGCATATCTTATGAATGAATATCTTGCTTTTTTTTTCTTTACTTTTGATACTTTTGACTAGACCTCAGTATAGTATAGCATTGCCTGACCTTGAACTGTGGACATCTTCTAATGGACTCCTACGATGTTGTCGTTGAACAGAGTTCCTCCTGGGGCTTGTGCTTGCTGTCCCTTTGACCACAAATTCATTCTGGTGGTGGCCCAGTGAGCAAGGAAGCCTTCTGGGGGAAACCCTGCAGAGCTGAGTGGGACAAAGAGAGGAGGCATTCACTTCTCGAAATTCCCTTGCCAGGAAGGAGTTTGACATCAACCAGCAGAACAGCAAGATTGAAGATGAACAAGCCCTTGCCTCGCAGCTGCAGAAGAAACTGAAGGAACTGCAGGTAGGTGCCTCTCCTCTCCAGTAGCCACCTGCTATACTTCTGGGCCTTCTGGGCCCTAGACATGCTCTAGAATGGCCATGTGCTCTAGTTCTGTCATGAAGGGGCCTCCCTTTGTTCTAGATTAACCCTGGGAACCAATTCAAGAATGTTCTTCTTCTCTAAAATTCCAGCCCCTGGAATGTCAATTCTAGTACAGCCCATTTCTGCAGAATTTTCCTACCTCTTGGAACATCCTTATCTATTCTGGAATTTCCCTCAGCCTTGGGAATTCCCATTCTAGAACAGTCCCCTCCTCTACAGCAGACCTTCCCCAGCCCTGTGAGTTTCCATACTAGAAGAGCCCTCTAAAAATTTTTTGACTTGAGACTTTCCATGCCACTACTACTACTGCATAATGGAACCACTGAGCATTCTGGCTGCAAACCCAGAAACCAGAGAGCTACCCAGACAACTTGGGGACAAAGTAAATGCCAGTATTGTCAAATGTCCTGAGGAGTTCAGTTGTAGACTGTGCGGCTACAGAGACATTAATGTGCTGGATGGATTGCAGAAACTGCTTCCTCTCTCTGTGAGCAGGCACGGATTGAGGAGCTGGAAGAGGAGCTGGAGGCCGAGCGCACGGCCCGGGCCAAAGTGGAGAAGCAGCGCTCCGACCTCTCGCGGGAGCTGGAGGAGATCAGTGAGCGGCTGGAGGAGGCGGGTGGAGCCACCTCAGTGCAAATTGAGATGAACAAGAAGCGGGAGGCCGAGTTCCAGAAGATGCGGCGTGACCTGGAGGAGGCCACGCTCCATCACGAGGCCACGGCGGCAGCTCTGCGCAAGAAGCACGCCGACTCGGTGGCGGAGCTGGGGGAGCAGATCGACAACCTGCAGCGGGTCAAGCAGAAGCTGGAGAAGGAGAAGAGCGAGCTCAAGCTGGAGGTGGACGACGTGGGCTCCAACATGGAGCAGTTGCTGAAAGCCAAGGTACCACACTGTGGTGGAGCAGGAGTCAGGCAAGCTGCTCAGAAGCCAGGGCAGTCTGTCTCTCTTTGTGCGTCTGACTAATTGTGATGAGTTTGTTCACTGGTACTGTCCCCCCCTGAGGGCATTCAACCAGAAGTGAGCTGGAAGGTGTCAGGACAATAGCTTGTAGAGACAAAACTGAGCCAAGGCAGCCTTCAGGGATTCCTCTCTGGGACTGGCTCAGGGCATTTGGGAGGCTGCGGGACAAGAAGCTGGTCCCAGTGGGCCCCTTTAGCCAGTTAGGGACAGATGTGGTGGGATGTGTAAACAGAGGGATATTTGTAGAGTGTATGCGTAATGTCCAAAGACAACAAGGTCCCTGGACGTGCATGTTGGGGGGGGGGCACATCTTTGCATGTGTCTCTAGAGCAGCTGTGTTAACAGGGAGCATGCCCACGCAAGGAAGCCAAGCCACATGGCAAATGCCGTAATGAATACAAGTTTGGCATATTTCACTTGACTGTGGAAAACTAACAAGCTTGGTTCAGACTAGAAGGGCAGTGCGTGTGCTTTGAGGCAGGGACGTGCAGTGGGTGTGGAGGCAGGTGAGGCAGAGCCTCCCCACCTTTGAAAAGCGCCACTGCCATGTGGGTGCTTGGACGCTTCACACGGCAGTGGCAATTTTCAACGGACTCGGGTGGGGAGGCTCTGCCTCACCTGTCTCACCTGCCTCCCCACCCACCTTACATCCCTGCTTCCAGGTTTTCTTTAGATGTCTCAGACTTGCTGGCCGCTGGCCCTGGTCTGTTCCGAGTCACCTCACTTCCATCCTCCCTCCCTTTCCGTTCTCTGCCGGCAGGTGAATCTGGAGAAGATGTGTCGCACAACAGAGGACCAATCCGCAGACTATAGGGCCAAGCTTGAGGAGACCCAGAGGACCCTCAATGACACCAACACCCAGAGGGCCAAACTCCAGGCAGAAAACGGTACCACATCACTGCCCCTCTCGCCTCCTCTTCCTTAGAGCTATCCTTGGGGTGAAACCCAGAGACGCACTAATTCTCTTTAACTTACGGGATTATTCTTCTGCTTCCTGCCCTCAGGAGAACTGACCCGTCAGCTTGAAGAGAAAGAGGCTCTCATTTCTCAGCTGACTCGAGGGAAACAGTCGTACACACAACAAATGGAGGATTTGAAGAGGCAGTTAGAAGAGGAGGCCAAGGTAACAGAATCGCTTGGCAGCTGAGAGTGGGAAGGGGTGACGGGAGAGGCGGTGAGGAGAGGAAACTCAGCCAGGCGCCTGCATGCCTCTTCATTGCTCAGGCCAAGAATGCTCTGGCCCACGCGCTCCAGTCCGCCCGCCATGACTGCGACCTGCTGCGGGAGCAGTACGAGGAGGAGACGGAGGCGAAAGCGGAGCTCCAGCGCCTGCTCTCCAAGGCCAACTCCGAGGTGGCCCAGTGGAGAACCAAGTATGAGACTGACGCCATCCAGCGGACAGAGGAACTGGAGGAGGCCAAGTAAGTGAGGGGGCCCGGAGGTCAGGCCTACCTGAGCTGAGCTAGGAGCGGTTCAACCAGCAGACCTGGCATGACCCAGACTGCTATTCTGGAGCGGCCTCTGAGCCCGAGGACCAAAGCAAGGATCGGCAAGAACCAGAATCCTCTGAGCCTCTCAGACCAAAAATCTAGACCTGGCATCAAGATGCTGGCAAAAGGGCAGAGTTGATCACATATCTCCTCTAGTCACTTGGGTCTTTGGACAGTTCCTGAACAGCAAGCCAGTTTTCATGCGAATGCCTTCTTTGGCCAGCACTCTGGGGTAATGTGAGGCCCGCTGACAGAGTTACCACCCTTCCTCCAAAGAGTTCAGGATGGTGTTACATAGCTGCTTCCCTCCTTTTGTCCTCGCAACAGCCTGGTGAGGTGGTGAGGCTGAGAGACAGCAACTGTCGCAAAGCTTCACCCAGGAAGTTCAAGTGAGGATTTGAACCCAGACCTCCCAGATCCAAGTCCAACTCCTGAACCACGACACCATGCATTGCAGACTTGAGCCTTGAAGCTTACTCATTCTTCTGTCCCATATAAAAATGCCCACTGCTTTCCAATCCGCCTCCCTGACACACACATCCCACAAGCCCCTTCACACACCCCCGCCCCGGACAACACTCTTCATAGGTGCTTCCTCTAACGGCAAAGCTTTTGGCTCGGGTTATATTTCAAAATGGCAGCGTATAAGACGAGCAAAAAGTTTGTTGGTTGGAGGACAAATCCCCACTAAAAAGGCATCAAGGTAGGTGAGCAGGAAAGCCGAACCGGAGGGGGGGGGCCTGGCCGTTGTGGGGTGGGAGATGCTTCTCTGTGTTTGCTGGGCTAGGAGGACAAGGGCAGGCCACACACAGTTCGCAGCCCTGTTGAATAGCGACCAGTGGCATAGCCGTGAGGGGGCAGCACAGTAAGCACTGTGGGCGCCTCAACATGCTGGGTAAGCAGCCCCTCCCACTTGCCATCAGAGCCAATCCCGGCAGCAACAGCAACGTAGCTCCAATGGTAAGTGGGCGGAGCCACTTATACAGCATGTTGTGGCACCTGCAGTGCTTATCGCACCACCGCCCCCCCATAGCTATGCCACTGCCTCACTCAGTACGCCAGGAACTCCTGATGAAGCGTGGAACTGGTTTCCTGGCTCTGCCGTGGCAGCCCTTTGCCCTGGCGTCCCTCCTCTTCTCCATCCAGGGTGGGACGGGAGGGTTGCTTTGTCCCCTGAGGAAGTGGGTCCTCTTCTACGGGAAGTGACTCGCTGTGCCCTCCCCCTCGGTGTGCCAGGAAGAAGCTGGCGCAGCGGCTGCAGGACGCCGAGGAGGCCGTGGAGGCAGTGAACGCCAAGTGCTCCTCCCTGGAGAAGACCAAGCACCGCCTGCAGAATGAGATCGAGGACCTCATGGTGGACGTGGAGCGCTCAAATGCGGCCGCGGCGGCCCTGGACAAGAAGCAGAGGAACTTTGACAAGGTGGGGACGCAGAGAGAAAAGAAATTGGAAGCACATTGTGTATATAATATATTATTATTATTTATTATTATTATTTTATTAATTTGTACCCCGCCTTTTTGCCCAACGGGCACACAAGGCGGCTTACAACATTTTAAAAAAAAAATACAACATTAAAAACAATTAACGACAATTTACATAATTAAAAAAAAATCTAAAAACAAACAAACCCCGCGGATTTTCATATAAAAGCAAGAACGCCAGCCAGCCTGTCAACAATTAAAAGCTTTTTGAAATAAAAGGGTCTTCAGTCCACGCCGAAACGTTAGCAACGAGGGAGCAGTTCTCAGTTCTAAGGGGAGGGTATTCCACAGTTCGGGGGCTACCACCGAGAAGGCCCTCTTCCTGACCGCCACCCCTCTCACATCTCTTAGTGGCGGCACTTAGTCAAAAGGGCCCCCCAGATGATCTAAGAGCACGGGCAGGATTGATAGTGCAAGCCCCAGGTTCCTCCTAAGGTACCAAGGAGCCTCTAGTACTTTCTAAGGACACCATCAGCACCAAGGTAAAGAGTTTACCTTGCTTTACAACTGTCATTTATGAGATCCAGCATTGGTCAGAACGTCGCTAAGTGACTCACCCCTTTAGTACAATTTTTGGAATTATATAAAAGTTTCTAAAAACGGACAGGAAATGGATGGATATTCAAGTAAATGTTCTGCAGCCCCAGTGATTTCCCCCCCTTCCTTCTTCCTTCCATCATACCCTCAGATCCTCTCTGAGTGGAAGCAAAAGTATGAGGAGTCCCAGGCAGAGCTGGAAGCCTCTCAGAAGGAGTCCCGGGGACTCAGCACCGAACTCTTCAAGCTGAAGAACGCCTACGAGGAGTCGCTGGAGCACCTCGAAACCTTAAGGAGGGAGAACAAGAACTTGCAGGGTGAGTTAGTGGCTTGGCACAGAACGCCGCCCATCAGTGGCAGCTACTTGCGGACTGAACCTGGTTCCCAGCAGGTTCTGAAGCAAGTCTCCTGAACAGAAGAAACTTTCCCCAACAGCTCAGTAACGTTCGCATCCCGAACCAGGTCCCAGGTACCAAAGTGACTTGTCCTTTGGTGGGCTCCAAGCTGCTCTAAAGTACGGTTATTTAGCATGTCAAGGAATCCGGTCTCTCTTTCATGACCAGGGCACAAATTGACCCAGGGCACAAGCCTAACCAGGTCTACTCAGAAGTAAGTCCTATTGTGTTCAATGGGACTTACTCCCAGGAAAGTTAGGTTAGGATTGCAGCCCCAGTGGATATGAGAAGAATTGAAGTCCCCCCATGATTACAACCCTGTCTCTCTTTGGTGCCTTCCCAGTTTGTTTCCTCATTTCAAGGTCCCTTTGCTCCAGTGGACGATAGCATGCCCCCACTATTAGATCGCTCCTCAAGCCTGGTAATTTAACCCACAGTGATTCCATGGAGGAGTCAGACCCCCCATCAATCTCTACTCTGGCTTCCACCCCTTCTTTGACATAGATGGGCCACCTCCAACACGCCCCTCCCTCTGCCTCCCATATAGCCTGGGATTGCGGTATCCCACTGGTTCTCCGCATTCCACCAGCTTTCCGTTATGCCCACTGTGCTTTCCCTAGCCACCAAACATTTTAATTATTTAAAAGATTCCTACCTCACGTTTCCTATCCGAAGGTGACTTACACAATCCATGCTAAAATATACAATATATGAGACAATAAATAAAATCATCAGCAGCGATAAATAGAACCGTTCAGGGGACAACTATTTACACCAAAGCATAACATTATTATGTTCTTCCACCTTTGCTTGGAGGCTTCGAGCATTTGCATACAAGCCCCTGTATTCAGGGCCAGCCAAGAAGGGCTGCTTGTTTGCTCCTTTATCCCTGCAGCCTCTTAGACTGAACTGGCTGTCTTGCCCCCTTGATGCTTCCACTCCTAATTCCTACTCCGTCATTACATTGTGGTTCTCCAACCTCTCCACTCTCATTCCGTAGGGATGAGAAGTCGTGAACCAAACGCCACCTATCAACTTTCCCCCCCAAGAATCAGCTTAAAAGCTGCTCTGCCACCTTTTAAATGTTACGCACCAGCAGTCTGGTTCCATTCTGGTTCAAGTGAGGCCCATCCCTTTTGAAAGGGCACAGCTTGCCCCGAAACGTTCTCCCCAGTGGCTAACGAATCTAAACCCCTCCTCCCGGCACCACTGTCTCATCCTCGCATTGAGACCCCTGAGCTCCCCCTGCCTAGTGGCCCTGCATATGGAACAGGTAGCACTCCTGAGAACGCTACCTTTGGGGTCCTGGCTTTGAGCTTCCTACTTGGCAGCCTACATTTGGCCTCTAGGACCTCCCAGCTACATTTCCCCACGTCCTTGGTGCTGACATGCACCACAACTGCTACCTCCTCCCAGCACTCTCTACTGGCCCATCAGACAAGACAGGATGTCTGCAAGATGTCGCACTAGGCAGGCAAGTCATCAAGCAGTCCTCACATCAATCACAGACCCCCCTCTCTATGTTCTTGACCATCGAATCACACACTACAAGAAGCCCCCGACCACCCGTCCTCCGAGGAGTGTCCTTAGTGTGACTAAACACGGGCCCGCCACCTGAAGAAGGGGTCCCCCATGGGAACTGTTTCCTTCTGTTCCAGAAGGACATCCTCCAGCCTGAGACTTCCTACCCCGGCAGCTAAGGAGCTGCCTGCCTGAGGGTGGGACAATTCCAGCACGTCCCCTGAAGTCTCCCTGTGGTCCCTCTCTGCCTGCCTCTGCTTCTCCAAATTGATGACAAAGACTTCAAGGGAGCAGACCTACACCTTGAGACCCTGGAGCTCCTGGCACTGAGGGCACACCCATGACTTATGCCCCCATGGTATATAGTCAGGGCTTTTTTTCTAATGGAACATGGGGGGAAGGAGTTCCGGCACCTTTTTGCAGGGGCCCCTCCCCTTCAGAGGCATTCCAGGAGGGGGGGGTAGCAAAACAGAGGCATTCACTGGGTGGGTGCTGGGGGGTGCAGTGTGGGCGGGCACCTGGCCCCTGCCTGACTGCACAACAACCCCCTCCTGCCCCATCCCCAAGCTCTCACCTGAGACCAGCCCACCTCCCCTCCCCCCGCGCTCTGCTTCCCCGCACAGCTTCCAAGCCGGTGGAGGGCGCGGGGGACATGTGCCAACACTGAGGAGGAGGACGGACAGCCAGCCAGACAGGGAGATGGGCTGCAGCAGCCAAGGAATGCCCAGGTACTGGCTTGGTAGAGGAGGAGGGGAAGGAAGCTGGCTGGTGCAGCCCCTGTGCCAATCTGCAGCACGAGCCTAGGCATGTCTACCCAGAAGTAAGTCTCATTGTGCTCAGTAGGGCTTGTTCCTGGGAAAGGGTGCATAGCCTTGCAGCCTGAGAGCCCAAGCCTATGCATGTCATTGTGTTCAACGGGGCTTACTCCCAGGAAAGTGTCATAGCCTTGCAGCCTGAGTAGACAGGCAGAGGAAGGGCTCTGAGGCTGCAGTCCTCTCCACACTTTCCTGGGAGGAAGCCCCACTGCCTCTACTGGGACTGACTTCTGAGGAGACAGGCAGAGGAGAGGCTCTGAGGCTGCAGTCCTCTCCACAGTAAGCCCCATTCACTAAAGTGGACTTCTGAGTAGACATGCATAGGATTGGGCTCTTAGGCTGCAATCCTAGGCACTTTCCTGGGAGTAAGCTCCATTGACTAGAATGAGACTTACTTCAGAGTAGACATACCTAGGATTGGGCTCTTAATCCTGACAGAGATATATATCTGCAACCATTTTCACATGCTAAGGGCAGGTGAAAAGGGATTCTACATGTGTACAACGTGCTGTCCAGCCTTGCCAGAGATCCTCCTCATCCTTCCCCCACAAGCATGCCCTCCGCCAGCCAGCGTTTGCAGCTCCTCTCCAGCAATGCAAAGCAGCTGCTCAGGGCAGCTGAGAACATACAATTGCATGCCAAGCACCTTCCCAAAGACACAGAGTATTCCGATACCTGAATTAAACCATATTTAATCGCTTGTTTGCAAATGTAGCTATTTCTATGTGCACCTAAGGACCCCTCTCATGTAAGAATTCCTTTTTTGTTCTTACTCCCACAGTTGCTTAGAGTAATTTTACTACATGGAACTCATGTAAGCCATTTTTTGGAATCCATTCACTGCTTCCTCTCCTCGAAGTAGTGCCACACTACATACTACACACTACAAGTGCACCTGTACAGTATTTTCCTTTGTAGAAAAAGTAGCTAGGGGGAAGGGGATGTGGAGATTGACAGCTCAATCCTATGCATGTCTACTCAGAAGTAAGTTCATCTTTAGGGGGGAAGCACATAAAAATATTTTATTTCTCCAATAAAAAATGGTTTATAAATAAATAAATAAAAGATTAACAAGTTGTGAGTTCCTGCACCTTTTTTTTTTTTTTTTTTACAAAAAAAGCACTGTATATAGTCATAGATGTGACACTCAGTGCAAAACACTGGATAACCCCAACTCTGCTGTTGGCTGTCTGACTGCATAACTGTATATTCTGGTACTTTGCTGCCCCTCTTCTCAAGGGAAGAACAGTGTTTGGGGCTCTGACTTCCTCACCCTGCTGGTGAACTCACAGAGATGCTTAACTTACTTACTTGGGCTCAATGAGGCACTGCATCCCAGGAGGCCACTCACAGCTTATGAAGAGGCATTTGGTAGCTGGCCCTTTATACTCTTAGCTAGCTACCCTGCTGGCTGAATATAAAGGGCTGACCTGGAGGGTGGAATCTGTAAGGACCAGCAAGATAAGAGATGGCGGACGCAAGCAAAGACTTCCACAGTGCTTCACAGCACGCACTGCATCAACTAAAAGGATAAGTAGATATACTGATTGGCCCACTGCCTGGGAACCTGCCCTTCCTAGAGCCTTGCCCTGTTTATTCCATTTAATTTGAACTGAATTTAAACTGAACCACTTTAGCAAATCTTAAACACCAAAGTTAAAATCCTGTTTGCATTTTAAACATTAAAATGTGCTTTCCCCACTTTTTAAAAATCCTCCTTCTCTTTGTTTTTGGAGAGGCTCTTAGTCTCTAGTAGACAGTAGTCCCAAGTAAATTGGTCCTACTTAGAGTAGACCTGATTTAAGCCTGTTTTATTTGGAGTAGACCTGTTTTTGACTTGAGCTGTAATTCTCTTCTGAATCAGCTCACAGACCTCACCCCCCCTGTTCAGTTTCTGCCTTGTTTTCTTACTACTGCTGTTTAGGTCTGTACTTATTTATATTTATTTAAATGAATTTATATAGTGGGATAAATATCACACCTAGCTCCTGTGTCCCAAATAACTAGACCTTCAAAATCCCCTCCTCAGGTTTGAGTAAATTCTAACTTTTAGGAAGAACTTAGGTTTATGTTTAAAATGGATTTAAATAAAGTAGGGGGGAGAGTGGCTTTCCCCCCTTCTTTTATCCTCCTCTGTTCAGTTTGTTTTCCAAGTACCTCTGCCTTGGTTTCTTGCTCTTGAGTAGACTCTGCTCCTACTTAGAACTGACCTGTGTAGGGCTGTTTAGTCTTGAGCTCAAACAATTGGCTCCCTGTCCCGTTTCTGCCTTTATTATTGCATTTGCACCTATTTAGTTCAAAGGAGTAAATATATTTCCCCACCTAACTTCTGTGCCCTGGTTACTGGACCTTCCAAAATCCCCCTACTCAGGTTAGATTGAGTTCTAACTTTAAGGTAAAGTAGATTTAAGATTGTACAATTGAGAGAGTACTGTATACTTACCTTCACCTTCTCCCTTCACCTTGGCCTTCTCCTTCTCCCTCCTGATTCTTTCCTCCCCCACAGAGGAGATTGCAGACCTCACTGAACAGCTGGGTGAGGGGACCAAAAACCTGCATGAGCTGGAGAAGGTGCGCAAACAGCTGGAAGCCGAGAAAATGGAGTTACAGACAGCCCTGGAAGAAGCAGAGGTGAGGCTTCTGCCCTTATCCCCACCACAATTCCCTTCTTCCCTGGTTTACCCTTTCTAAGTGCCTTCATGCCCGGACCGTGATTTCAAGTCTGACTGCCACATTACCCTCTCAAATAACCCTGTCCATTGAAAATATTTCACTAGAGATTCCTTATTCAAAGGAGTGCTCTGCCATGAGGCAGACTGAGGTGGCTGATTTTAATTGAATTTATCCTTGCTACCAGGTTGCCCAATTATTTGGGGCCAGCTTTGCCTAACTGGCTCTGCAGAGAAACACATTCCCATAATCCTGGATGGGAGAGGCAACGTTAAGCAAGCTCGAAGCTGGTTGAAAAATACAGTGTGGGCTGTGGCTCATAAAATTATGCATGATTACAGTTACCAGATACTGTACAGGGGGAACAGAGTGCCTATACCTTTAACCATTGTATAGACGAGGGGATTTTGGTAGGTGCAGCTCAGCATGGAAGGGTTTGAAAAGCTGCACCTGCCAAAATCCCCTAATCTATACAATGGTTAAAGGTATAGGCACTCTGTCCCCTTTTGTATCTTGCAACCACATTCATGATGTGGAGAAAGTGGATAGTGATAAGTGTTCTACGCTCCCACAATGCTACAACCTGGGGTCATTTGTTGACACTGAGAACAGGCTCAGGACAGATAAGACAACATTCATCTTCATGCAATCTATAGTTAAGTAACGGAGTTCTCTGGCTCAGGATGTGGTGATGGCCACTGGTTTATATGGCTTCTCATGGAGGAGGTCTATCCCTGACTATTCGCCATGATGGCTAAATATAGCTCCATTTTCAGGGGCAGTGTCCCTTTGACTACTGGTTGCTGGGGGCAGAGGACAGTTGTCCCCATGGTTTGCTTATAGGGTTCCTGGTGGTCCCTAGGAAAAACAGAATGCTGGGGTTGATCTTTGGTCTGAGCCATCAGGGCCTTTCTCACGTTCTCTTATACAGGCATCCCTGGAGCATGAAGAAGGCAAGATCCTCCGGTCCCAGCTGGAGTTCAACCAAATCAAAGCTGACATTGAGCGGAGGCTGGCAGAGAAGGATGAGGAGTTAGAGCAGGCCAAACGAAACCACCTGAGGGTGATGGACTCGCTGCAGGCTTCCCTGGACGCTGAGACCCGCAGCCGCAACGAGGCACTGAGGGTGAAGAAGAAGATGGAGGGCGACCTCAATGAGATGGAGATCCAGCTCAGCCAGGCCAATCGGGTGGCAGCTGAGGCCCAGAAGCACCTCAAGGTTGCTCATGCCCAACTCAAGGTAATGAGGCTTGAGGCCTTCGCCCACCCACCCTGCCTCAGTGAGCTGCAGTTCAAGAGGGTGAGGTGGAGGTTCACGCAACCATCCTGATGTGGTGACAGGGTGGTTGCAAGGAACACTGTACTCACCTGAGATCAACCCTTCTTCAGTGGCTTACTAAGGCTTGGAACAAGTCAGTGCTAGATCTGCATATGTTTGGTTGCTCAGGACAGCCAGATCCAACTGGACGATGCCCTACGAGCCAATGAAGACTTGAAGGAGAACATTGCCATTGTGGAGAGGAGAAATTCCCTGCTGCAGGCTGAGCTTGAGGAGCTGCGCAGCGTGGTGGAGCAGACCGAGCGTGGCCGGAAACTGGCCGAGCAGGAGTTGATTGAGGCCAGCGAGAGGGTCCAGCTCCTCCACTCCCAGGTGAGACATCCTCCCAGCGCTCAGGAGATCCTTAATGTGTCGCTTTTAGTCAGAGTTCTGTGACTTTTTAATGTCGCCCCAATCCCTTCACATGCATGAGGAAGTCGTCTGCAAAGCAGCTGCATTCAGCAGGCCAGTAGTGGTGCTCTTCCACAGGCTGAGGCTGTTAGATGATCACTTGCCTGGGGCCTTACAGGTAGTTGATGACCTTTGTGGACAGAAGATCCCAGGTCCAATCCAGTGGCATAGCTGGAAGGTGTGCTGCCCCAGGGAACAGTTGCCAGGGTCACCCCCTGACCCCATGGCCCTCCAAATGAGACCAGCGCTGTACTCCAGTCACCAGATCCTGTGGCAAGGAGTGCCACAGACTAATTATATAGTGGGTAAAGGAATGTTTTCTTTTGTCTATTCAAACTCTCCCAACACTTAATTTTAGACTTCTGCTTTAATCCACTGTGCCACATAAGAACATAAGAACCATCAGGCCACAGGCCCATCTAGTCCAGCTTCCTGTATCTCACAGCGGCCCACCAAATGTCCCAGGGAGCACACCAGATAACAAGAGAACTCATCCTGGTGCCCTCCCTTGCATCTGGCATTCTGACATAACCCATTTCTAAAATCAGGAGGTTGCACATACACATCAAGGCTTGTACCCCATAATGGATTTTTCCTCCAGAAACTTGTCCAATCCCCTTTTAAAGGCTTCCAGGCCAGATGCCATCACCACATCCTGTGGCAAGGAGTTGCACAGACCAACCACACGTTGAGTAAAGAAATATTTTCTCTTGTCTGTTCTAACTCTCCCAACACTCAACTTTAGAGGATGTCCCCTGGTTCTGGTGTTATGTGAGAGACACCTGGTTCTGGTGTTATGTGTGCCACACCAACTGCTCATATTTTTTTCCTGTTGGCACTTTGATCTAGGGTTTCTAACTCCTGTCTTTATGCAGAACACCAGCCTCATCAACCAGAAAAAGAAGATGGAGACGGACCTGTCCCAACTTCAGTCGGAGGTGGAGGAGGCCGTGCAGGAGTGCAGGAATGCAGAGGAGAAGGCCAAAAAGGCCATCACTGATGTGAGTGAAAATGTGGCCGTGGAACCAGTGGCTGCAGCTGATGGCAAAGCTCCACCCCTGAGGGAGCTGCCCAGCCCTTCCAATGCCCACCCTCACCCCTCTCCCTCTGTCCTTCCTGGAACAGCTCAGAAAAGCGTACTGGACAGGACATTGGGCAGGGCGATTCTCAAGCAGTTCCTCCTCCTGGCTCAACATTTGCTTGCAAAACTTCAAATTTATATTCTCCTTAGTTTTTTACCCGTAGCGTTTGCTGTTATGGATGTTGCAGGGTTTAGAGGAGGAAAGAAGGCAATGGGGAAAAGTTTTGAAACTGATGTATAGATGTGTGTTGTTGTCATCTTCCCCCCCCCCCACACACACACCTCTAACTCTCTCCCTCCAAGCTGCTTTGGGTGGGACCACAAGGAGATATCGTCTCAGCAAGGTGCCTGGTGGGCTGCATCCAAAACCGGAGGTGGAGAGATCCAGCTGTCACTCCAGCTAGGCCGGAGGCCAGTGTGTCCCTCCCCTCCTCTTTAGGTAGCATTTGTGACCCAAAGCAGCAATGAAAGGGTTGCTGGCACTTGCAAAATGTGCTCACCCCATAGATGAGCTGTTCTTTTGAGGCGAAGGTTTGGCGGGGCCTGGTGGACAGGGATTGACCTTTGGGCTCAGCTGATGATGCTGAAGCAAGCCAGTATGGCAGTCTCGTTGGCACCCTCGAACCACAGAACTCAGTCCGCCAGGCTTGCAGTGAGTGCCGGCAGCTCAGGCAGTGAGGCCCCAGAGCCCATCTGCTGAGGGTCCTGGTCTGAGACCGCCACTCACTCAAGCGTCATACACAAAGTGTGGCAGCAAAGGAGTTGTGGGGGAAACTGGGAGCTAGATTGATTGGCAAGCCACTTGGAGTGTAAGACTTGGCCTCTCACCACTCAAAACGATGCTTGCTTGCAAAATAAGGGGCTGTCTTGAGGCACATGACACTTATTCCCTCCAGAAGGGCAGTTGCGTTCAGCAGAACTAACATGGGCATATCCCAGAATTCTCCTTATGAAATGGCCACCTGCAATTTAGTACCGAAAGGCATTCTGGGAAGGAAGGGCATCCCTTAATAACATGCACTGTGTGTGGCATAGCAAGGGTAGCACAAGGATATGGAATAAAGCTGTGGCAATTTAAGGGGAAGGCCTGGGCTGCTGATGCTTCTGTGGAAATCAATTTTTCTTGGTTTCTTTTTAATTTTGTATTTCTGCTTCTTAAAAATGTTGCTAGGATACTTTAATTGTTGATATTGGGTTTCAAGGGGGTTAGTCTTCCTTGTTCACTTCTCAGTGCAAACAGGAGTTAAATCACTTGATGGGCCTGCCAGTCCCAAATAATTCTCTCTAAACCTTGACCTGAGTGTCTCTGTTGTGTCTCTGAATGCGGCAGGCAGCCATGATGGCAGAGGAGCTGAAGAAGGAGCAGGACACCAGCGCACACCTGGAGCGGATGAAGAAGAACATGGAGCAGACCATCAAGGACTTGCAGCTGAGGCTGGACGAGGCAGAGCAGCTGGCCCTGAAGGGGGGCAAGAAGCAGCTCCAGAAGCTGGAGGCCCGAGTGCGGGAGCTGGAGAACGAGCTGGAGGTGGAGCAGAAGCACAATGCAGAGAATATCAAGGGTGCACGCAAGTGCGAGCGGCGCATCAAGGAGCTCACCTACCAGGTAATTGTTCAGCTCTAGGATGAGAATGTGGCCTGCATTATCTGTGCCCAGGCATAGAGTCTCAAGGAACTATAGCAACCATCCTGACCCCTAAAAGTAGCAGTGATAGATGTAGAAGCTGTAGTGATCACAGGAGAGTGGCAGAAGGACAGCAGGCAAGTGCTGGGTGTGTGTATACACACATTTGCTTCTTTCTGACGCTTATATCCTACCTTGGGATGGTGTATATGGAATTTCCAGGCAGTTCCCCATCCAGGCATTTGACCAGACCCAGACTTGCTTAGCTGCAGCAAGGTTGCTGTGTTGTATACCTTCAGATCATGCCATCCTGTGACCTGATGGTGTGGTGGTGGTGGTGATTAATATTAATATTAATATTATTAATAACAATAACAATAACTTTATTTTTACCCCACCTTTCTCCCCGAAGGGACTCAAGGCGGCTTACAAACGACATTAAAAAACATAATTTACATAACATAAATTTAAACAAATTTACAAAACATAATTTACACAAAGATAAAAACATAACATATAATAAAAACAGTAGTCAGATAAGCAAAAAAATAACCAGGTAAAAGAGCATAGCGCAGTAAATTAGAAAAGGATCAGGCCTGTAACCAGATGTTTAAAGAGATATTAAAAGATGTTAAAAAGATATTTAAAAAGATATGATCTGAAGGCTTCCTGTGGTAGGCTTCCTTAACGCTGACTCTTGAAAGAATCCGGACAAAATTCTGGACAAAGTCAATTTCTGGCAGAAGTTCAGAATTCAGTTTCTAAGTTCACTCTATCCTGTTTCACTTCTGAAAGACAATTTTGTGATACCCTTCTAAAAGGGTGAGGATTTCCTTCTCATCCTTCCCATTTTTCCTTAACTTCAGACTGAGGAAGACAAGAAAAACTTGCTGAGACTTCAAGATCTGGTGGACAAGCTGCAGCTGAAAGTCAAAGCCTACAAGAGACAGGCCGAAGAAGCTGTGAGTTCCTAGTCTCTGCCACAATTTTTGCACTGCCCCTTGTCAAAAACTATCATTGCAGGGAATCGAGCTCTAAAGTCAAATCGCAGCCTTTGCACATTCAGATTGGTTTTGGTGAATTCATCTGTCAGGTGATTCATCTGTCATCTGTCATCAACCTGCTATGCCCTTAGCTGCTTTACAAGATAAAGCTTTGCTAAACCTGAGCAACAAAGTAGTTTTGACTTAAGAGCCAATAAGCAAGCTTTGCAAGATCTTAAGCTGCTTTGTATGGTTGAACTCTTCTAAACCTGAGTTGCTAAGCCCTCATAGGCTTCTCTTGTAATGTTTATACAACCCTTCTTTTGAAACCATGGTGGGCAGGTATTTCACCAGAGGTGGTAATCGTGTATGGTTCTTGCCTCAGTTTCCTCTAAGTGGAACAACAGCCTCCTGCCTTTTTGCTCTTCCACCATGGCAGTGCCCTGTCACTCATCTAGACCCTTCCTCAACTGTGAGGCAAGCGTCCAAAAAACCCACAGGTTTAATGAGTATCCCCTTCCTGTCCGGCTTCCACTCTCTCTCCCCTAGGAGGAGCAGGCCAACACCAACCTGGCCAAGTTCCGGAAGGTTCAGCACGAGCTGGATGAGGCTGAGGAACGGGCGGACATTGCTGAGTCCCAAGTCAACAAGCTAAAGGCCAAGAGCCGTGATGTGGGAGGAAAGGTGAGTGTTGGAGCGTCGAGGGAGAAAGCCTGGGAATACTTATGGAATATCACAGAGGGAGAATCGTCAGCTACCACCAAGAGGGAGAGCGCTTGGCCATGGCTGTCTTCCTCTTTGTCGGGTCTCCATCACTCTTCCCCACCTCAGCTGCCTCAGTTTTTCTTTTCATGTCTCTCCTTTTCCTACAGAAAGCTTCTGTCCCAAATGTTTTCCCCCTCATGCACTTAGTGTCCTCTTCCCCCCCCCCCTTTGGCTCACTTGTCCTCTCAAAATGCAGACTGATTGACTTCCTTCCATGGCTTCTCTTGTTTCCATGCTAACTATTGCTTGTTCAGCCCTAGCTGACCCTGCCCCTCCCAGCCAGTAGCCCCCCCATGACAATTTCTATCTAGCCACCACCAAGCCTCCTCCACCCACCTGCTTCAGACTCCCTCCCACCTGATGTCCAGTCCCCCTGTGAGCCCTCAACTTCCACAGTTTGGTTGTGTGGGGGCTGTAATTACTCTGTACTGAAATGGCCTCTACGTATGCTCAGAGACACAAGTATTCACAAGTAGTGTGCAACTATTTTTGAATATTGCAGGAGTGCACCAAAAGGGGATGGAATTTTGATTATTTCACAGGTGCTAGTTAATAGGTGGCTGCCACAGCCAGGTTTTCTCCAACATGCTGGAAACTTCCAGAATCATTGTGGGTTCCCTTCCCCCCCAAAAAATTCCTAAGACAGAAATATGTATGAATTTCATGGCAGCAAGGCAATTTCAGATCCTCACTACCTTGCTTAAAATATTACAGTGCTCTTCACTCTCCCTTTCTTTACCCTGCACATGCCTGATCTTGTCTGATCTTGGAAGCTAAGCAGGGTCAGGCTTGGCTAGTACTTGGATGGGAGACCACCTGGCAACACCGGTTGCTGTAGGCTTATACCATAGTCTTTTGAGACTGAAGGTGGCCAACCATTTTACTTCTGTTCTCTTTCTCTTCATCTCTGTCATCATTTCCTTTCTCCTTCTCCATTCCAGAAACTTCATGATGAAGAGTGAGGTGGTTTGGAATCCCCAGCTAAGCTGAAGCTGCTTCTCTATTCATCCTGGTCCCCTTTTTCTGAATAGAATGTAGCATGAATATAGTATACTGAATAAAGTTGAACAGCACACTTTAATCCTTGATTTGCCTCCTTCTAAAGGATTTCCCTTTTAAAAAGGGAAAGAGGGGGGACCCGGGAAACTATAGGCCGGTCAGCCTAACATCCATACCTGGTAAGATGGTGGAATGCCTCATCAAAGATAGGATCTCAAAACACATAGACGAACAGGCCTTGCTGAGGGAGAGTCAGCATGGCTTCTGTAAGGGTAAGTCTTGCCTCACAAACCTTATAGAATTCTTTGAAAAGGTCAACAGGCATGTGGATGCGGGAGAACCCGTGGACATTATATATCTGGACTTTCAGAAGGCGTTTGACACGGTCCCTCACCAAAGGCTACTTAAAAACTCCACAGTCAGGGAATTAGAGGACAGGTCCTCTCGTGGATTGAGAACTGGTTGGAGGCCAGGAAGCAGAGAGTGGGTGTCAATGGGCAATTTTCACAATGGAGAGAGGTGAAAAGCGGTGTGCCCCAAGGATCTGTCCTGGGACCGGTGCTTTTCAACCTCTTCATAAATGACCTGGAGACAGGGTTGAGCAGTGAAGTGGCTAAGTTTGCAGACAACACCAAACTTTTCCGAGTGGTAAAGACCAGAAGTGATTGTGAGGAGCTCCAGAAGGATCTCTCCAGACTGGCAGAATGGGCAGCAAAATGGCAGATGCGCTTCAATGTCAGTAAGTGTAAAGTCATGCACATTGGGGCAAAAAATCAAAACTTTAGATATAGGCTGATGGGTTCTGAGCTGTCTGTGACAGATCAGGAGAGAGATCTTGGGGTGGTGGTGGACAGGTCGATGAAAGTGTCGACCCAATGTGCGGCGGCAGTGAAGAAGGCCAATTCTATGCTTGGGATCATTAGGAAGGGTATTGAGAACAAAACGGCTAGTATTATAATGCCATTGTACAAATCTATGGTAAGGCCACACCTGGAGTATTGTGTCCAGTTCTGGTCGCCGCATCTCAAAAAAGACATAGTGGAAATGGAAAAGGTGCAAAAGAGAGTGACTAAGATGATTACGGGGCTGGGGCACCTTCCTTATGAGGAAAGGCTACGGCGTTTGGGCCTCTTCAGCCTAGAAAAGAGACGCTTGAGGGGGGACATGATTGAGACATACAAAATTATGCAGGGGATGGACAGAGTGGATAGGGAGATGCTCTTTACACTCTCACATAATACCAGAACCAGGGGACATCCACTAAAATTGAGTGTTGGGCGGGTTAGGACAGACAAAAGAAAATATTTCTTTACTCAGCGCGTGGTCGGTCTGTGGAACTCCTTGCCACAGGATGTGGTGCTGGCGTCTAGCCTAGACACCTTTAAAAGGGAATTGGACGGGTTTCTGGAGGAAAAATCCATTATGGGGTACAAGCCATGATGTGTATGCGCAACCTCCTGATTTTAGGAATGGGTTAAGTCAGAATGCCAGATGCAAGAGAGGGCACCAGGATGAGGTCTCTTGTTATCTGGTGTGCTCCCTGGGGCATTTGGTGGGCCGCTGTGAGATACAGGAAGCTGGACTAGATGGGCCTATGGCCTGATCCAGTGGGGCTGTTCTTATGTTCTTATGATCTGCACAGAGAGGGCTGCCACCCTGTCTTTTAACTAATTCATGGCAGGCAGACATTCAACTGGGAAAGACTGTGAATGTCTGCCTGGCATACAACTAAATTCACAGTATCCCTGCCAGAAAAACATGATAGCAACTCTAAGAACCAGTGATTTTTTTTTTTTAATCTTTAAAGAGGCCATTTAAGCATTTCTGCCCAACATTGCATATACGCAACAGGGACCAAATGTGTACACCTGTGGGCTGGACAAAATGGGTTAATTCTATGCATCTTATCTTTTTCCAAGCACTTCCTGCAGAGGCAGAGGTTCCCAATGGTCAGACTAAACCTTGACATGCAAAGTTTGCTTCTGTCTCCACCAGGATTTATTTTCCATAGTGCAGCACACCCTAGTGGGCAGTGTGGGAAATCACAGCCAGTATCTGATTTTTTTTTTTTAAGAAGTCAGTTTGGAATAAAGAGTAAATCTTTCACCATCACCCACCCCCTCTAGCCTCATGGGCACTCCCTCATTCTTGGGGGGAGATGTCAACAGTCAGCCATGTTAGGCCAAAGGCCCATGTCCATCAGAAGGCCAACCTGCCTAGACCAAGCCCATTACTGTCTGTGCCAGTGGCAGTTGTCTTATCCATGTACCACTGGGAGTTGGGGTGGGGGAGACACCCTGTGGGACCCTAAGTGAAAGGCATTGTCCCAGGGCCCCCAGCACTGCTTCTTAGGCTCCAAATAGGAGCCTAATGGCCAAATGGACCTTTTCCTCCATCTCTGAGCAGATTGAACGCCACTCACTTTCCTTCCAACACCTCCCTCTCTCTGTTCCCCCTTTTCATTTGCCCACCTCCATCCAGCCTTCCAGGACTCCTCTTGCCATCAGGCTCACGTAGTCTCTGTTGGGAAAGGCCTCAATGCTAAAAATGATGTGCAAATGCATTCCTGCATTTGTGTTTATGCATTCCCTCCCCAAGACACATACCTGTGCAAGCATGCTTGTTTACGTGTCCTCACATTCAATCATATGCAGTTACCGAGCTCCAAATATTTTCCTCACTCACAGGGCCTTAGTTATGCACACTTTTAATGTTCATGTGATGTACCCACATGCGTGATTCACCTTCATCACCACTGTTGTGTCATCATTCTCCCGTAAGCACTCACACTTTCACCCGACAAATTTGTTGAGGCACTTGAATGAGTGGATGTGCAAACCCCACATACAATCATATTCACCATGCACTGTCACTCTTATGCACATGCACTACTTCACATAGTCACATTCATGCATTGATGAGTAGACCCAAAAGTACAGGTATATATATACATGCTCATATAGGCAAGCCTCGTTCATACAGCCATAGCCTCAGTGACCCATGCATACAAATCTCCTGCTTATACCTGGACATAAATGCCACCATAACACATTAAAAGCACCTTTAATCTTGTCTCTCCAGCAAGTTAATAACAAAACCCCACAAGCCCAAACATCTCCCCTACAAACTCCAGTTTCATGGGGGAAGCAGGGAAAGCACAGAAAGAGGCTCTCTTAACTCTTTCTGAGTGTGCAAAATACAAACTAATTACCTGGTTCTTACAACAACCCTGGTGACTACTATTATCCCCATAGTGCAGATGAGGAAGACTGAGGCTGAAAGCCTTGCCAAAGATGGCCTAGTCGTGAATTCATGGTAGAGGCCAGGTTCCAACAGGGGAAGTTTTAACTTGCAGCTCAGTCTTTTGGCCACAACTCCATAACAGATCCCTTCTCTCCTAGAGTAATATAGCACACAGTGGGCCTTGGCTCTCGTGGAGGCTGGGATGGGATGACTGAAGGCATAGCCCACTGGGCTGGTATAATGCTGGTATAATGCAGGACTTTGAAACAAGATGGAGAAGCACTGTTGGATCTTGGGATGGGAGGGAGGTTAGATGTGGGATGTGGCAGAGGCTACAGGGGTGGGAGTCGGGAGTGACTTGTGCGATAGGGGAGCTGCAGCAGCTCCATGTGTGATGCTTTTGTCCACAGCAGGGCTTCTCAGCCAAGATCTGGGTCTGTAGAAGAAGAAAAAAAAGCACAAAGGTCATTTTCCACCATGGGGCAGTTTTGAGGAGGCCATCAAAGGATGGTTAACAGTCTAATACAGTGGTTCTCAAACTTTTTGGCACCAGGACCCACTGGAAGTGATGCCACGGCTGGGAGTGACATCAAACAGGAAAACCCATATGATCAAATCAAGTAAATTAAAAGTTTGCAATAAGTTTAAAAACTTGTTTAAAATAAAGAGCCCTCCTAACTCTCCCAAGCAGCTGCTGATCTGTTTTAAAAACATTCCCCAGACATTCCAAAGGCTGCAAATCCTATCCACCCTTACCTGGGAGTAAGCCCCATTGACTATCATTGTTAAAAACATATACATAGTAGCCTGTAAAAAGTACAGGTCCGTAAAATTTCCCCAGATGCGGTCACATACCACGGTAGCATCAAGTCTAATAGATTAAAAATAAAATACACATTGAAATGAATGGGGCCCACCTGAAGTTAGCTTGCGACCCACCTGGTGGGCCCCAACCCACAGTTTGAAAATCGTTGGTATTACATTTTTGCCACTCACGATGGACGTACATCCTGTTAGAAGGTACTAGGACCTGCCCAGTCCCAGGCTGCACTCACCCTGGTCTGATCCCATTTCGACTCTGTATGTTTTGTAGGCATCAAAGCAGAAAACGGCAATAAGGATCAGGCTGAAGACCTGGTGAGAGACAAGAGCAGGGCTGGGAACCACATGAATGGGAAATGGGGTATGGGCCCAGATTGGCAGTCGGGAAGGGGGATGCAAAACATCCCACCTCGGAGGGCTTCTCCAAGCTGGGGGCCTTGAGAGACAACCCTTCCGTCTAGACTTGCCATCCAGTTAATCCCAAATCAGGTCATTTCCAGGAAAGGCAGGAGCCCCAGTTGTGGAGGTGGACCTGGTCAAGCACGATCGATCGGAGGGCATCAACTCACAAAAGCAGACACAGCAGACCCTTCGTGACTAGCGGCAATGACTGCGAAGGCCACGACGATGAAGACAATGGCCGCGCTGATGCAGCGAAGGAAGTCCTGGGGGGGGAAGGTAAAAAGGTCACTGATGCCCGTGTTGTGGGGGGAAGAAGCCACTGAGACAGGCACCAGAGAGCGGCTGGTTGCCTGATGCTGCAACACAGTTCTGGAATCCAGGGCTCAAACCAGGCAGATGCCAGGAGTTTAGGAGCTCCTGGGCACCCAGCAGCATAGCCAGAGGGGGGACATATGGCGAGCACCTGCACATTGCCATTGCTGCCCCACTTACGCAGCGCCTTGCGGTGCCTGCAATATTTACTGTGCCATCTCCCCTCTGGCTACTCTTCTGCTAGTACCCCAGAGGCTTCTGCGATGCCTCAGCATCCTAAAGGGGCTGGAGAAACATTCAAAGCCAGCAGCCTGGTTTGCCCAGTTGTGGTGGCATTTATCGTCTGAGCATCTTCTTCTTCACCAACTCACCAGTAAACACAGGAACTGGCTCTGCGCCAGCTCACTATATGCAGGAAATTTCCAGGAGCAGGAAATTCAAGTGGCTCACGTATCCCCCCTCCCCTATGCATATGCCCAGGTCAAGATCACCCAACGCTTCATGGCAATTCTTGCTAAGAACGAAACTATTAAGATACAAAGCTGTCTATCAAATATTGGAATTATCAGTGCTTTGCTTTTAATCCTTGCATGTTGCATATTTTGCAACCTTTTAATACATTCTTGTATTTTTCATTGACCCCTTTCCCTGGTCTCTCTACCTTTGGGTGTGAATCTTTTCCCAGTTTAAAGGGGAAAGGGTGGGGAGCTTGCTGCTGGTCACTAATCACTAGGCACTGTGCCCGTCTACCCCTACAGGTGGCCATTAGGGGCTTCACTGTCAGCAACAGAATGGCATGAAAGGGAAGAGGAGCGCTACACACCAGGCAGGGCCAGTTGACCCGGGTCAGGCGTTCATGGTAACGGGTCGCTCGCAGCCCCAGGAACGCCAGGGTCACCAACACTTCCAGCAGAGCAGCACCCATGTAGGCCGAGATGGAGGCGGTCAGCAGCAAGAACACCAAGAAGCAGAGGCCCTGAGGGTGGGGTGGGGTGGGGAGCAAAGGAGTAGGGGGTGAGCACAGCTCTGCAGATATTCTTCCTAGCAGAGGTTCCTTGTGTGGAAACCCCCCCCCCTTGGGATGCACCTCACGCATTTTTCTTGCCTTTCCTGAAGCATCAGGATCAGAAACGCCACAGGGGTGTGGGCTGATTCTGCCTGTGCAAAAACAACACCTTCTTCATCTGGATTAACTCATCCAGTTTATTGCCACCTGGGTCAAGATCTGCAATCGCTGGTGCACATTCGAAATTGTCCCATGGAAACATGAACAGAAAGGCCACCTGTCCTGCAGGTAAGAAAGGGCTCCAAGGGAAAGGAATTCACCTGTGCTCAGCCCAGCAGACCTACAGCCACCTGTTACCCCTCACCCACCCCACCCCGCCAAAAGACTATAACAGGGAAGTGTGGTGGGTGGGGAGGCAGATGAGGCAGAGCCTCCCCACTGAAGTCCTCATGTGGGAGTTTGGGTCCCTCCTCTGGCCTCCCTCTGGTGAGGCGCCCAAGCACCCACAACCCACGCGCTCACATGGCGGCGGTGCTTTTCGAAGGATTCTGGTGGGGAGGCTCTGCCTCACCTGCCTCCCCACCCACCACATGTCCCTGTACTATAAATGTGAAGAGCGTGAGGCCCTCTCAAGTATTAACCCCTGCAGCACCTGACCACTTCCCATCATCTTTGAAATCACCCTCCCCCCTCCTTCGGTGATCCATTTGGAGTGAGGACTGGGGCCACCCATGCTTTTGCCCCAGAGGACCCTGAGAGAGGAAAAGAGGGAGTGGGGGGGGGGGCTGAGCAAGGAAGATAGTAGCAGAAAGAAAAGTAAGGAGAACCCCTGGAAGGATGAGTGAAGGGGATGGAGGGCAAGGAAAGCAGGAAGAGAAGGAGAAGAAAGAATGTTCAGTCCTTGCAATGAATTGATGGAAGGGGGGCAGGGAAGAGGCGAACCCCCAAATGGTGGCGTAGCTAGAGGGGGGCAAAGCACTAAGTTTTGCTTGCACAGCCCCTACCCTTTGGAGCCATTTCTGGTGGTGGTGGGCGCAAAACGGATAGCTTGGGAGGGGAAGAGTCCGCTTGCAGTTCGCGTTCGGGCCCCTGCAAAACTTAGTGCTTTGCCCCCCTCTAGCTACGCTACTGCCCCCCCCTCCAAGGAGAGAAAGCAGAAGATGAGCCAAGGGACCGGGGGGGGGGGTTGTGTGGGGTGGGGAAGGAAGGCTCAGGGGTGGGTTACCAGCTCTGCCCCCATCAGCACCCCCTTGGGGGAGCGCAGGAACTCCTTGTCCAACGCGAAGCCCTGCAGCCCCCCGGCCGCCTCTTCGTGCTCCCCCATGCTGCTGCCTCTGCCAGAGATCGCTGTCGCGGAGGGGGGGGGGGACACCAAGGAGAGATGAAAGAGGGCGTCTGTTCCAGCCCCACCTGGCACCCTGCCGGGTTTCCACGCGCGGGGGGAGGGGGGAGGAAGGAAGGGGGCTGGAGGAGGGAGAAGAAAGAAAGAAAGAAAGAAAGAAAGAAAGAAAGAAAGAAAGAAAGAAAATCGGGCTGGAGGAAGGCAGGAGGGACTGGGGGAGTACGCAGCTGGGGGGGCAAGGCTGGCTCTGCGATCAGCCCCAGCAAGGTCCCCTCTGTGGCCAGGGGGGCAGCAGCAGACGCGCCCTCTCCCCCCTCCCGCGGCCCTCTCCCTCCTCCGGCATCCCAGGACAATGAGGGCTTGTCCGGCAGGGCCAGGAGCAGCCGGCCCCGGGAGAACAAGGTCCCGATTGTCCGCCGGAGGAGGGAACGGGCCACGTTCTCCATCCCCGCCGTGGCCAGCGCAGCCGATGCTGCCCAGCGTGGGAGGAGAAGAGCGGGACGGTCCCAGGCTGTGATGCCGCAAAGAGCCGGCAGGGGGCGCCGGGGAGCAGCACCCGGGCAGGAGGACACCGCTGTAGTGCCACGTTCTCCCAGCAGGGGTCGCTGCATCAAGGAGACTTTGCACCTCTTGGCATTTATTTCTGTGAAACTTTTATTATTATTATTATTACTGAGAATGGACAATAAAATACTGAATCTGGATTCTTCGGTTCCTTGAGACAGCAGGGAATGGGATACAGCCGTAGCAAGGAATGGCAAGGGAGTGGCAGACCAAAGCAACATAAGAACAGCCCCACTGGATCAGGCCATAGGCCCATCTAGTCCAGCTTCCTGTATCTCACAGCGGCCCACCAGATGCCCCAGGGAGCGCACCAGATAACAAGGGACCTCAACCTGGTGCCCTCCCTTGCATCTGGCCTCCTGACATAACCCATTTCTAAAATCAGGAGGTTGCGCATACACATCATGGCTCGTACCCCGTAATGGATTTTTCCTCCAGAAACTTGTCCAATCCCCTTTTAAACCCTCGTGCTTGAAGATAGGAGGTGCTTGGTGTGGGGGCCACAATGGGTGCAGTTCCCTTCCCAAACCCCCAGGACTGGCCTCCATCCCCAGCTGGCTACTGAAGAGTTTAACAGGATTTCCAGGAATTTCCACTGTGTCTGAATATAGTAGCTTCAGTCAAAGATGGACAAACAATTATACCCATCGCAAGATTCTCGAATTCCCTGTTCCCCAAATTATAAAGCCGCAATCCCTCCACCATGATTAATGTATAATCACAGTAAGCCGTCTTGAGCTTGTATTATCATGGAAAATCAGGGTAGAAATCACTAAAAGCAACACTTACTCCATCAAATTTCTTTGACCTCTGCTTTCCTTCCCCCCAAAATTTCTTTTCTAGGGTTTGCTTATTACAGTATTTATATACCACCTTTCTCAATACACTCCAGACGGTTTACATAGGCAGGCTGAACATTTTACAATGGGATCTTTACAAGGCTTCACCCCACAACTCAGTCCCAAGGATCCGAATGAGAATCCAAAGTTCTAATCTAATTTGTCTGTTTACCAAGTCTACAATACAAGTCACACCCCTTCATGCCAATGTGCTTCAGGTTCTTGTCTGCATTACAAGCACTATCTGGGTTCAGCCACATAAGGACATTTTTAAAAAGCCTTGCTGGTTCAGCCCACAGGCCACCCAGTCCAGGTGGCCAGCCAGGTGCCTCTGGGAAGCACTTCTGACATCCTTCTAAGTACCCTTGGGAAATGCAGTCCTGTAACAGTGCAAGGGATTATTGAGAGAAATTGCAATATCTTAATTCCCCCACCCCCCAAAAAAATTGGTCCTCGGTGACTCTTGAAAGAGGTCATGACACCGAAACGAATTCAGCTGAAACTCTGCATATGCTCAGAAATACTATGTCCTCTATTACTGTGACTGCTCTCTAGATTCTCTTCCAGATTCAAAGTCACCCAAACCGAGCCACATGACATCATGATATTGGCAAAATGCACGCTTGGATAACACTGAGAGGCCCATGGTGTACGGTGTCTAGACTTGCCACCACTCCAGGCCACTCTCTTGACCCCCAAGCCCTATCTGTCATGGCGAGCTGCCAGGCATGCACAAGACACATTCACAGGAATTGACTTTGGTTCCAGGTAGTACCCGTCGGCAGAACAAGACTTCCGGTAGAAGACGAGGGTATGGAACTCGATGGGAACAGAATTTCCTTTCACCTCCAGCCTGGTGTAAATTCTGGGACTGTTGCTTTGCTTGGACAGGGAGACACAGTGACTGCAGCTGCAATAGGCCTGAAGAAGGTATTCGGGATAGCGATTGGGCTCCCAGTCCAACCTGAGAAAGCGACAGAAATGCAGAGTTTTTCTGTGCGGTTGAATCCATCATCAGATCATTTTAAGCTGTTCTGTTGCAAAGGCCTAGTACCAAAATTTCAATATAAGTGACTTTTTTAAGCGGAAGAAAAGATGTTTAAAAGCCCTGCTGGATAACTTCAAAGGGCCATTGACTCCAGCACCCTGCCTGCTACAGTGGTCAGCCAAGTGTCTCTGGGAAGTCCACAAGCAGGACCTGAAGGGCACAGTCTTCCCCAAGCACCCGATGTTCAAAGATACACAGTTCCTGCATGTGAAGGTTCAACATAGCGATGGATAGAGCTTGCCTCCAGGAATCTGTTCACCCCCCCCCCTTTTTACGGGCAGCATTGGGAGAGACTTAACCTATTTCTGCCAGCCTACAGGTGTACACATTTTATCCCTGTTGCATTTACGCAACTTTGGGCAGAAATGGCTTAAAAAAGTGCAGAGGGGAAGAGCTTGGCTTAGCTCAGCTGGACAAAGCCCCAGCCTCTCAAGGGTGAGACTAATACTATTCATTCCTGCAAGTAAAATACATAAGAAGAGCCCTGCTGGATCAGGCCAAAGGCCCATGTAGTCCAACTTTCTGCATCACATAGTGACCCCCCAAATGCTTCTGGGAGTACACATGACAACAAGAGACCTGTATCCTGTTGCCACTCACTCTTTGCATCTGTCATTCAGAGGTAGCCTACTTCAAGAACCAGGAGCTTGCATGATATACCCATCACAGCTTATAACCTGTGATGAACTTTTCTTCTAGAAATCTGTCCAATCCCCTTTTAAAGGCATTCAGGCCAGACGCCATCATCACCTCTTGTTGCAAGGAGTTCCACAGACTAATCATACACTGGATAAATAAATCTTTTCTTTCGTCTGTTCCAACTCTCCCAACACTCAATTTTAGTGGATGTCCCCCTGGTTCTGGGGACAATACCACCTAACGGTTCTTGGGTTTTTCTCCTATTTCAGATTCTGGAATATAGAACGGTTGGATAGTGAAAACAGTTTATTCCAATAAATGGCTATTGTACAATGGGCAGATGGTGGACTAATCCTATCATTTGAAGCTGAAGAAAGAAGAAAAGGAAAACACCAGTGGAAATTTAGAGGCAGCACTGAGTTGGATGGGTAATCAGATGCCCTGTCTTGGTGTCCCTGTGAGGTCCCCAGAAGGCACCTGGGCATTACCACTGCCCCCAGGCTCAGGGGCCAGCCCATCCAGGTGGGCTCTTCCTCAGGTCCAGTGGGCCTGCAGTTGCTGTCTGTCCAGTTGCCAGCCCGCTCAGGACAATTAAAGACTCACTGCCACCCCCCCCCCTTACCGGTATCTCCATGGTGAGACAGAGCGCAGGCCACGTTCTCCTTCGGATGATGCCCAGCACTCTGTGGCAGTCTGGGTGTCTGGAGGAGTCTGGGAGAGTCTGGGACTGGTAATTCCGGCCACCAGCAATTTTCCAATACGGTCAGCTTCTTCCATGCTACAACACTTGGATTCAGTCAGGCAATGCAGAGCCTGGCAGGGCAGAAACGCCAAGAGGAAAGTGCATGCGGCAGCCTGCAAGAGAGAAGGGAGGGTGATGGCTGAAGTGGTGTGGTCCAAGAACAGCATCACCAGATTATTTTGCTCACCCTTAATCTGTCTCTGGCTGTGCTCTTCTCCTGATCTGCCTCCCTCCCAACTCCCTCATATAGCTTTTACTTCTGGAGATGACTGTAGCAAGAGTTGAGTCAAGCGGGCGAGCCAAATAGCCCGCATCACTTGGATGAAACTCCTTCCCAGCTACAGTGATCAGATGTATCACTTGGATGAAACTCTGATCCCAATACAGTGATCAGAATAACTGCCATGCCTTTGACAGCAGCACTAAACATCCGTCAGGCAGAAATTCAACTGGTGGTGCTTTTCTCAGTATTTTGTTCCTCCTTGGGAGACAAATTCTCACAAATTGGCAAGTGTCTGTGTGCCAGACACAGGTTGATCTGCAAATTGGATCTCACAGAAGCAGAGTCTGGAAATAAAGGTTGTAATATTAGAGGCTGGTACAGAGAACACACTCCATCTGGAGTCCTCTTGAAAAAGCCTGGGAAAGATTTAAAAGACATGAAAGAAGACAACTGAAGAGGCTGCGGATATAGAGAGTCTGAAGGAAGAAGGAAGTAAGTAGAGAGAGGGGATCTGTAAATGAAAAAGTGGCTCAGGAGGAAGTGTTGGTTATTTTCACCCAAGCAGTTCTGAGCCACTCCTTCCATTTGTACTAAGCTTGCCAATTTTTCAAACAGCCCCCCCCCCCAATAGCTGTGCATTTGATAGCAACTTCATCAGCTGGCATTAGGAGGGGGCAATGCTGATCTCCGTGACATGAAAAACTTCACATCCTGAGATCTGCACATTAAGCTGCTATTAAAGACACAAGAGCAGGATGAGTTGAGTTTCTAGGTCAGAAGGCAACCTACATTGTATGGTCAGTGCAGGGTAGAATGTGGAAGTGAGGTATTTTTAAGTGGACCGGCCATTGCAGTCATGGGAGGCTTTGCATCCCTCATCTTTCCAGAGGTCCTGCTTGCTCTTCCTCCTGCTACTACTTTCTTTGCTCAGACTCCCCAATCACCACACCCCCCTCTTTTCCTCTCTTCTGTTCATGTGCAAAAAGGTTCAAAGAAAGATACAAAGCATGGAGACGGAGGTGAACACAGATTAGCCTCTTTAGCACTAGCAAATTAATACGTAAGAACATAAGAACAGCCCCACTGGATCGGGCCATGGCCCATCTAGTCCAGCTTCCTGTATCTCACAGCAGCCCACCAAATGCCCCAGGGAGCACACCAGATAACAAGAGACCTGCAAGGCTTCCTGGGAATTGTAGTTAAGAACATAAGAACAGCCCCACTGGATCAGGCCATAGGCCCATCTAGTCCAGCTTCCTGTATCTCACAGCGGCCCACCAAATGCCCCCGGGAGCACACCAGATAACAAGAGACCTGCAAGGTTTCCTGGGAATTGTAGTTAAGAACATAAGAACAGCCCCACTGGATCAGGCCATAGGCCCATCTAGTCCAGCTTCCTGTATCTCACAGCGGCCCACCAAATGCCCCAAGGAGCACACTATCTCAGGGAGCACACCATCTCAGAAAGCAAACTGGTTTGCTTGCAGTGCCAGGAGCAGAATCTGAGAGCAAATTTTCCTGGCCCAGGCCCTGCCAACCCAAGCTGGAAGGAGCAGTCTCAGGACTTACCAGCTGAATCATGGCCATGTTGGGGATTCGCTGGGCAGAGAGTTCTTGTCTGTAGACACTGCTCAGGTGCCTGTCATGCCCTGGGTATCCCTATTTTATTGGAGGTTAGATTCCACCCATCACAAGCAATGCAAAACCTGTGGGTAGTGCCATTCCGCTGACAGACCGCAAGCTGGGGATGGATTTTGAATGTTGGAGATATGACGAGCAAATTGCAGCGTATGTTAGAACAGGGGGGCACAATTATAAGCGCTTTCACCAAAGGTCTCCCCAGTTATGAGATCATTTTTCAAATGATGGCCTTTCTCCAGCCATTATAGCAACTGGATTCAAGTTCCCCTACTCTTTTTTTTATTTATTTTTAACTCTGGTTTCAGCATTCCCATTTCACCCCTAGCCATGCAAGAGCTGGTACAGGAATTGAGACTGTGAGCTACGCTCTGGAAGCCCTCCACCCAGCTCTCACGTCAAGAACCAACTCTGATCTCTCTAGGATCATCAGACTGAAGGTCTAGGAAATCCATCCTGCTGCTAAAATATCCAAGACGCCTCTCCGCCATCACCTGGAGAGCACCCATTCTGATTCCTGGGGTCTCCAGGCCAATGGGGGTTGGGGAGACTGGCACCCCATTGTCCAGTCAGATGCTTCCGGGAAGCCCCAACTTGAGACTCCCTGCCCTCCTGCTCTGTTCATTTAGCAGTACTTTCTTCCCTTTGCCTCCCAGATAACCCAGGAGTCTTGGCTCAGGGCCCAGACATTATGCTAACTGTGTTGGGATTAATGTCCCTGGAGCAACCAGGCTGGTGTGTGAGCATAATATTGATCGGAGCAACCAGGCTGGTGTATGAACATAATATTGATCTCTCATGGGGTTTCCTTGTGGTTATGAAAACTCTGGTCAGGTTCCGTTTCAGAAATTTTTTTCCAGGCTTCACTGCACCAGAGGTGCATCCCAGAAGGCTCTCTGTGCCCACAGGGGCTTTTTCCTAGAAGACACCCACCCTGCCCCTGAGTCATCCAGGAAAATGAAAATCTAGACCAGGGGTGTCAGACATAAGGCCCGGGGGCCGGATGTGGCCCGTGGAAGCTTTTTATCTGGCCCTCAGGCACTGAGCAGCGCTGAGATGTTACTGCTGAAAGAGTAGCCCACATGAAAATTGGGCTCTCCCCTATCTTGAAATATGTCAAGGTTCGAGTATTTTCTCTTTTGCCATTTGTAGCTAATGAGTTCCTAAGTGAGAAAAAAGTGCTTATTTTTTGTTATCGCCTGTTTAATGACATCACTTCTTGCTTAATGACATCACTTCTTGCCTAATGACATCACTTCCAGCCCTCAGCAGGCATCAGGAATGCTATTCGGCCCTTTGAGTTTGACACCCCTGATCTAGACAATGGCTTGCCTTGCAAGTGGAGCTGGGGGAATGACCCCACTGAGTCACAACCCGTGTCCCAAAGCGGCTGGCGGGGCTGTGCACCTGAGTAGCCAAAGAACTGCCTGATCATGTTAAAGCAAGATGTGAAACTTAACACATGCACACACATGACTTCTCCTCTGCTCCTCTCCAGCCTCCAAAGTGCCCCCAATGTTTCACACTTTTTTTGGCCCACCGTTGGCTCTGTGCGAGGTTCCCCTGCTACCTTTCCCCTTTGACCGCCATCTTCCTCAGGTCCATACTGAGCAGAGACCAAAAGCCACATACAACAGAGGAACCCTCTTGCCACCTCTATGTAACAGGTTGAAGAGAGTCCCATGTAGTCCTATATTATTATTGATATGAATGTAAATATCAAGGGTGAGAAAAGTATGAGAAATGGAGAGGCGGGCAAAGACATCTGACTATACATTTTTGATCCAGATAAAGTATTATAAATGGGGGGGGGGAAGAGTCAACTTTTCAGTTCTTTGCTCCGACTGTGAGCATGAGACAGAAAAAATAAACATGATGAGTGGCATCATCAAGGATGCTTGGCCACTGTGGTGCACTGATAGGTGATTTCAGAATGCCAGATGCAAGGGAGGGCACCAGGATGAGGTCTCTTGTTATCTGGTGTGCTCCCTGGGGCATTTGGTGGGCCGCTGTGAGATACAGGAAGCTGGACTAGATGGGCCTATGGCCTGATCCAGTGGGGCTGTTCTTATGTTCTTATGTGCTTTTGGTGGATGGATAACATGGGATGAGTGACCACATGCTGGAAAGCCCCAAGGACTCTTGCAGTGAAACAGCAACTTTCAAATTGTTGGGATTTTGCCATATGCATGGAAACACCAAATGTCTTCAAAAAGTGAGAATTCCAAAAAGGAAGGGCAGTCCTATGAAACCCACAGGCAGGACACTTGTCAGTAATACTGTACAGTTATGATTCAGCAAAATGTAATGTATATGTCATGATAGTCGTAGTAGAGTCAGCAAAATACTGCACAGTCATGATTCAGCACCGTGACACAAGCAACAGTTCCGTCCCCATAAAATAAATGCCAAAGTGCTGATTCTGGTAGATAACACCCATCATAGATAACAACTCTTAATCATGAGTTTGCTCACCACTGGAGTTCGGTATCGTAAACATGCTGTAAAGCACATTTAGTGCACTGGGGAACTAGGGAGCGCTGGCACCGAGCCAGCGCCAAACAGCTCTGGGCCCAGCACCAGGAGGACACTGGCTGGGGGTAAGCGGCAACACTAAGTGGCAGTGCAACTTTTTGGGGTAGGGGAAGGAATTGGTGGAGGTTTCCTCCAACAGATCTTAATAATAATAATAATAATAATAATAATAATAACTTTATTTTTACCCCGCCTTTCTCCCCGAAGGGACTCAAGGCGGCTATCCTATCCTCTGTGTTGGGCTGAAAAGCCCAACACAGAGCTTCTCCAGTCTGCACCTGCCAATTAGCCAGTGCAGTCTCAAGTAGCCCCACTGCAGGGCCTGTGCAATTTCGTCCTCTTCCCCTGAGAAGGCCTCTGGCGACCTCCATGAGGCCACTGGATGCAGCAGTGGTCCTTTTGGCACCGCTGCGCCCCACGGCCCCAGAGCAGCTAGGATTGGGCTGCCTGACGCATCACTGGCAAGTAGAAAGCACACCCGGAGGACATCGCCTCCCCCAGGACAAGGTTCAAGTCCCACATTGTGCAAGGTCAGTGCCCCACCCAAGCGCACACCAAGGGGCACTTGTGCCCAGTGTGCATGTGAGGTCTAGGTGTCCAGTCAATGGGCTTACTCCCAGTTGTGTGGCAGGAGGGCAGCCTTGGGGCCCGATCCTGTGCGCGTCTACTCAGAAGCAAGTCCCGCTGCAGATGCCAGATGCAAGGGAGGGCACCAGGATGAGGTCTCTTGCTGTCTTGTGTGCTCCCTGGGGCATTTGGTGGGCTGCTGTGAGATACATGAAGCTGGATTAGATGGGCCTATGGCCTGATCCAGTGGGGCTGTGCTTATGTTCTTAAACTACAATTCCCAGGAGGCCTTGCAGGTCTCTTGTGATCTGGTGTGCTCCCTGGGGCATTTGGTGGGCCGCTGTGAGATACAGGAAGCTGGACTAGATGGGCCTATAGCCTGATCCAGTGGGGCTGTTTCTTAACTACAATTCCCAGGAAGCCTTGCAGGTCTCTTGTGATCTGGTGTGCTCCCTGGGGCATTTGGTGGGCCGCTGTGAGATTCAGGAAGCTGGACTAGATGGGCCTATGGCCTGATCCAGTGGGGCTGTGCTTATGTTCTTATGAAGAGTGGGAAACACAACTGAAGGTTCAGGTTGAACAGCATCTCCCCCCCCCGCAGGAAAGAAACGGTATTGCAACGTGGGTGGCAGGAAGTTGGGATTCATGGCGTGCTGAAATGGCAATGTGATGGGTGTTGTTTATATCAGAAACATGGTGTTGGGTGCAAAGGGGAGTAGCATAGAGCAGACCTCCCATCACACAAATCAAAGGCCCACTCACCTGCATGCCTGACGCAGTGTCATGATGTAGTCAATCAGAGACAGAGGTGCCAGGACTGCACCAACGGCTTCACCAAAGTCATTTCATTCTAACCCAATCACATGCCAGGATGCCTTTCTGTTAGGCGAAACTGCAGAGAGGGGGACTCAGGCTGCTCACACAGCCACAGAAACAGTTCAATCAACCACAATCAAAGCAGGGGTTGCCAACTGCTCTGTGTCTGCAAAGTCCCTCTGCAACTTGGGCGGGCACAATGATCATTTGTCTTCAGGCAGTAATGGGGAGAATTCAGCCCTCTTAAATCTTTCCTTGTGTTCACCAACAAGCAATTTCAGGTTTATTTATTGAGCCAGAGAGTCAACTCCCAAATCCTCCTACCCCTACTGAAACTAAGCCTAAGTACACATTGCTAAATAATCACATCTTCCACTGTTTGCCTCCATCTCCATCTCCTTTGTAGCACTGGAGATTGTAGGCCCCTGAGGGCAGAGACCTGTCGCTATATCTCGCTGTGTACAACATATACCCACGTGCATACATGTGATTTTTCCATATATTGTTAATGGTAGGGTCTGTAATAAATAAGCATATCTCCTCAATGGGCACGCAGATGGGGGGCAAGAAGCTTTTAAAACTGCGCCCTTAATCTCTGGGGTTGGGTTCTCACTCAAATTATGACCTAGCTGGATGGAAATATTGATCTGTCCAACTTCACAGTCTATTTTATTATAAGTCATTGAGGTTTTCTTTTTCCTATGAATGGGTGGAGATGGTAGGAAGAGCCCCCCCTTTCCACCCACTCTCTTCCATCACCCCCAGCCACAAGCCACCAGCAGCTGCCTTTGCCAGAGGGGTTCCCGCTTCACTTGTCTCCCAGGACATTGCTTTTGTTTCGGAAGAAATCCCAGTCAACTTCCCTGCCTGCTGGGAGAAATTTGCATCTCATTCTGAGGGCTTACCCTGCGGCTAAGAGAGGGAGGAGAGGAAAAAATTGTCAGAGAGGAAAATACCTGCTTGGTAGTTGATATTTGTCACCATAGCAAAGTAAACAAGGGAATTCCAAGAACTGGGACAATCAGAAAGAGGAAGAAGAGGATGGCATTAGTACAGGACATGGGGGGGGGGAAGGGGACACAGTTTTCTCTTGATTTCTCTGGGCCTCAGCAGCCTTCCATTTGCCCCACCAAAACTCAGCCCTGAATCTCTTTCAAGGTCACATTTCCGCCCTGAAATATGCTCAAAACTAAAGCAGATAGGATCTATCTGAGCATGTGCAGAATGCCTTCTCCCCAGACTCTCTGGCCCCTACCCACAAGGGTAGGTGATTCCAGGAAGACTTCCCTTCCCCGCCTCCCACATTTTGTAAATTTAACTACACTGACTCAGAAGAACCTAAGAACAGCCCCACTGGATCAGGCCATAGGCCCATCTAGTCCAGCTTCCTGTATCTCACAGCGGCCCACCAAATGCCCCAAGGAGCACACCAGATCACAAGAGACCTGCATCCTGGTGCCCTCCCTTGCATCTGGCATTCTGACATAGCCCATTTCTAAAATCAGGAGGTTGTGCATACACATCATGGCTTGTACCCCGTAAGAACCAAAGGTGCGCTCTGGTTCGGCTGCCAGCTGTGTGATATTGAGTGGGGTACCCAATGTCAAAAATGCCACAAGTTATCTTGAGAGACAGCACAGTCCAATGGTTAGAGAGGAGGCCCTGGCGCTCAGAAATCTGCATTCAGTCCCCTTCAGTCCCCATGGCTGTTATTACTGTGCTAAAATATGAAGTGACATGGGCAAGTTGCCCCTAGTTTAGGTCTTCCATCTGTAAAAGAGAGGCAGGGCACGGAACAACACAAATAAAGAAATTGATGGAAGATTGGGGAAGGTGCCATCTTCCCCCCCCCCCGGCTCCTGTGCCTTGCACTGGCTCTGATCCTCCCTCCTAGAGGCGAGTCCAAGGGGGCGGAGGCTGTTGCTCCACCCCAGCTTGTGGCATTCTGGGTATCACAACATTGGTTCCATCCCATCTCCAATGCATCGTCTTTGTGAAACTTCTGGAAGAGTTTAGGAGATAGACTGTCGCCAGTGTGTGGATGACCCACTTCCGTCTCCTGATTCTGCCTTCTGAACCCATGGAGGCAGCGGGAGTCCTGAACCTGCTGTGCTTGGAAGCACTTGGAGATCGGACAAGGGCTAACCAACTGAAACTCAAAGGATTCGTTGGTTGCGGGCTTTGTGGACAAGCATACAGTCTGTCCTGAATGAGGCTGTACTACCTTCAGAGACGTCACCCAATGCAAGAGCTCATTGTGTTGCCCCCACGATGGACCTCCTGCCATACCAGGCCACACAGAATTACAATATCATTTGCACAGCCTAAATGCAGTGGTGTCACTCCCATTAACTAACTAAGGGTGCAATCCTAACCCTTTACGTCAGTGCTTTCAAGCACTGGGCAATGAAGCTTCGAGATAAGGGAACAAACATTCCCTTACTTTGAGGAGGCCTCTGTGAGTGACACCCAACTGCAGGATGCAGCACATGCCCCGTGGGCACCGCTATGCCAGTGCTGGATAGTACTGACATAAGGGGTTAAGATTGCGCCCTAACTAACTCACAGCCCAATCCTATCCAAACTTCCCTGGGAGTAAGCCCCATTGAATCGAATGGGACTGAGTAGACATGCATAGGATTGGGCTCTAAGGCTGAAATCCTAAACCACACTTTCCTGACCACACTGACTAAACCACACTTTTCCTATCTATGTTACAGCATAGGTCACCCAGTAAATCAATAACCAACAAAAAGTGCCCTTTCCCAGCTTTGTCTTGTATACCAACAGTACCTTTTCCTTGAAAAGCCAGACCTGGCCTCAGTCATTCATGCTCTTGTCACCTTCAGATTAGATGATTGCAACATGCTCACGTGGGGCTGCCCTTGAAGATAGCCCAAAAATGTCAGCAGCTTCAGAATAGGCTGGTTAGAGCCAAGAAATCCAATCATTGATTCTCCGTCAGCTTCACTGGTTACCAATTAATTTCTGGGTTTAATTCAAGATATCATGTTTAAGAGCTCCATAGGGCCTGGGGCAAGGGCGTCAAACTCATTTCATACAGCAGGCTGAAGAGCATTTAAGGTGCCTGCTGAGGGCCAGAAGTGATGTCATTAAACAGGAAGTGTTTTGTAATTAAGCAGGTGATGACCAGAAGTAAGTACTTTCTTCTTACTAGCTGCAAATGACAGAAAATATGCAAATCTTGATCATATTTCAGAGAGCCCCAATTATCACACAGGCTGCCCTTTTAGCAGTGCTGCTTCTGCCTTTCAGCAGCTGAGAGGTGCTCTGCAAAGTAACACCTTGGAAGAATCAGCACTGCTGAAAGGATGGCCCATGTGATAATTGGGGTCTCCCAGCTCTGCCCTTTCAGCAGTGTCTCTGCTGCTAAGATATCACTTCAGAGCTTAGCAGCTAAGAGCAGCTGATGGTGGTGCTGGGACTATCATGAGGGACTGATAAAGAGCATCTGCAGGCTGGGCCTTGTGTTTGCACCCCGGGCTAGGGTATTTCAAGAATCACCTTCTCACATGAGTCTTCCCCATGATCCACGTGTGAGACTCTACTCCAGGTCTACTTGCCATTGGGTGTATGGCGGCTAGGCACTCAAAACCGGGCCTTTTTGGTTACAGCATCCAGTGGTGTAGCTAGCCATCTTGGAGCCTGGTGCAAAGTTAAAAAGAATGCCCCTCCATGCCACACCTGGAAGTGATATCACTTCCGGAAGTGACATCATACCCATGGTTGAAAAATGAAAAAATCCACCACCTCCCCCCACCCACAGCCCCCTCCTGTTTGCCTCACAAGAGGCACAAGCAGCAATTGGTGTCTCTGGCCACTCGCTCTCTGTCACCTCCCCCTGCCCCCAGCCTCTCCTGCTTTCCTCCCAAGCCCACTGGTCCCCCCCTACATCCCGAGCAAGGGCCAGGGACTGCAATCCCTACTGCCCCTCTTGAAAAGAATGGCATTTTTTCCAGCACTTTTTGCAAGAGGTGTGAGTAGTGATCACAGGCAGGTATAATTGTGCAGGTAGGGGCCAGACTGTTGCCCCCAGGCAGCCTGCAGCCAGGTGCAATTGCTACCCCTCTGTCCCCTCTAGCTACGCCACTGACAATACCCAGGATGTGTTAATAGCTTCCCAAGGGAGGTGCACCTGGCTCCAGATGGACTGTTCCAGCTAGAATACTCCTAAAATACTCCGGCTAGAATACAGTACTTAATAGCAAATTAGCCTGTTGTTACATTGGTTGGTGAAACCCATTTGCTTTCTAGTTATTTGCCTGTAGACTTTCAAATAACTCTTGTGCCATTGTTTTATTATTACAATTTGCCTTGATGTTTTTGTTTTTTAAAAATACATTTTAGAAGCCAACAAAGAGATGCGTGGCAGGTACAAATCGTCATCGTCAAATACCACTTTTCAAAACAAAAACATCATTTTATTGATTTATTTATTTACTTGCCTTTTTCACAACATTTCTACAAGGAGCTCAGGGTGGTGTATATGGTTCCTTTTGCTCCCAGAGTGGTTTACAGAGCAAAACAAATGAATGCATGTTTCCCAGTCTCCAAAGGGCTCACAGTCTAAAGAGATGCAGAGAAAACACCAGCAAACAGCCTCTGCAAAAGACACTATGCAAATTCAACAGGTGAAGCATTTTCCCATTGCTACACTGCACCAGACAGTAGGTGTTGCAGTGCCATTATATCCCCAATAGGTGATGCTTTATTGGGACCAACTACTGAGTGACCAGGCTTCTGAAAAATAGAGAGCAATCTTTTGAGCTCCTCCCCCCCAAAATCTCTTTTTTAGGATGGATGTTAGGCAAGAACCAGGGGACACCCACAAAAGTTGAGTGTTGGGAGAGTTAGAACAGACAGAAGAAAGTATTTCTTTCCCCAGCATGTAATTAGTTTGTGGAACTCTTTGCCACTGGAAGTAGTGATGGCATCTTGCCTAGATGCCTTTAAGAGGGGATTGGACAAAGTTCTGGAGGAAATGTTCATTACGGGTTACATATCATAGTAGGTAGGTGTAAGCTCTTGGTTTTAGAGGCAAGCTGCCTCTGATTGCCAGATGCAGAGGAGGGCACCAGGACACAGGTTGTGTCTGTTGTCTTGTATGCTCCCTGGGCATTTGGTGGGCCACTGTGAGATACAGGAAGCTGGACTAGATAGGCCTTTGGCTTGACCCAGCAGGGCTCTTCTTATGTTCAAGAGAGAGAGAGAGAGAGCCAGTCTACAGTTTATGGGGTAGAGGAATTGTGATGAAAGTTTAGGTCTGAAGATACTGGGTAAGCCTGTGAAACAAATCCAAGATTACGCCACTAGGAGAAATGGCAGCTGCCCTCCCTGGGAAACACCATGGTGTAGTATATATAGTATATAAATCTCTTGTGTCGCTATATTTGAAATACTCTGCAAAGGTCTGGTCAGCCCAGATTAAAATCACCGCAAAGTTTGAAAGGGTACAGGAAAGGAGAACTAGCAGCCAACCCCACAGATGCTGAAATCAGAGAGCTTAGGCAGGCCTCATTCCAAACAGCAGAAGATCCCTGCAGGATCAGACCCAAGGAGTCTCTCCTGTTTCTCAAGGTGGCCAGCCAGGTGCATCCAGGAAGCCCACAGGCAGACTTCCAGGCAAGAGCCCACCCACAGCACCTGGTATTTTGAGGTAGGCTGCCCCTTACTATGGGGGTTCCACTTGGCCAACATGACTTACAGCCAGTAACAACTTTTCCTCCTCCTCCTCTGTGAATTTTTGGAATGCCCTTTGAAAGCTCCCCAGATCTGTCATTCCATCCCATTTCAGCAAATTCCACAAGCTAACTAAGGGCTGGTGAAGAAGCACTTTCTTTTGTCCTAAATTCATTAAACTGTGTGAAGAAATGCTTTCTTTTGCCTGTCTCATATTGTCCCCGGCCACTCCCATCACTTTCATGGAAGTAAGGTCTATTGAACACAGTGAGATTTACCTCTGAGTAAACACACCTAGGACATCAAAAGATCTAAAGCAACAACTGAAAATGTTTAGCATTCAACCGTTTTTATCTGAATTATGAAAAAAAAATGCCACTTTTTCAAATCAAAATGAAATTCTCCTTCAGCTTTGGGTGGGACTTCCCCCCCACTTCCCCCCCCCAATTCCCCTGCTAATTCACTTAAATTCATTTGTTTCCCCTCGCCTTTTTAAAAATAAAGACATCAGGCAACTGGGAGTGGAAGGCAACTTAGAGCTGTGGAAGCCAACAGCAGGGGATTTTGTCAGAGCTTTTGTGTAGAACAGGGGTGTCCAAAGTTTTGGGCAGGAGGGCCACATAATCTCTCTGACACTGTGTCAAGGGGGGGGAGAAAGAATTAATTTACATTTAACAAATTGAATAAATTTGCATAAGTTTACATAAATGAATATATTAAAGATGAACTTATATGAATGAATGAAGGTCTTGCAATAGCTCAAGCCCTATAAAAGGCCTTGCACAAAGCAAGGCTGGCCTTTCCTTTGCTGCCGCTGCTGCATCACAGATGTGAAACAGCAAGTAGTGGAGGGAGCCCTCATCCCACAGCTCACGCGAGAGGTCAAACAGTCACCCTCATGCTGAAAGCAACTGCATTGGGCCAGTGCAGGCTCCCACAAGGCTCTTTGGAGGCTGGGGGCTCCTTGAGGGCTGCATTGGGAGTGCTCAAGGGCCGCAAGTGGCCCCAGGGCCAGGGTTTGGGCACCCCTGGTGTAGAATATAGTACTAGCTGTGAATCTAAGCAACAATTCAGGATTTCCCTGGTTGGAATCTTCCACTTTCCTTGACCTCAGTTGGGAGCCTTGGTCAAACCAGCCACTCCCTCTGGGCCTCTAACAGCAATATGGGGGGTAATAAGGCCTACTTATCTGCCTTGCAGGATTGTTGTAAGGGCAACATCAAGAAAAGGCAGGTAGACTACTTCATACCCTTAGCCAGTGATTCCTGATGCTGTCGCAGAGGCCAATCACAGCAGGGGGTTTCCCTCCCACACTGCAGGGGTTAAGGGCCTAATCCTATCCAACTTTCAGCACTGGTGTAGTCACAGTGCAGCCCCAAGGTAGGAGAACAAGTGTTCCCCTACCTTGTGGAGGCCTCTGTGACTGCCCCTTGCACCACAGGATGCAGCACACACCCCATTGACATGACTGCACCAGTGCAGGAAAGTTGGATCGGATTGGGCCCTCAGTCGGCAAAGCCAAGCTAGGCAGCTTGTGTGCTCCTCCAGCCTGGACTACTGTGGCAGACACGTGTTCAGGTTTGCACAGATTGGCTGGCCCTTTTGCAACTCAGGGTCTTTGGGCCCCACCTCTCAGTGGCGTAGCTAGGGGGGTGCAGGAGTGGCAACTGCACCTGGCAGCAAGCTTTAGGGAGGCAGCAAACCGAGCTGGACACTAGTGGCCCAAATGATGAAAACCTTGGTAAGTGCAAAGAAGACCTTCATGTTCTATATCATTGGATGGGTAATTTAAAGCAGTATGCAGTGAAACGATCTGCATTGGGATAGCTGTATTCTATCAAACGTTATGGCCAATTAACCTGAAAACTTTTCATTTAATTAATTTGATTTTGCCATGGGGGGGCTACAAAATCTTCTTTGAGCCTGGGTACTAGATGCCTTAGCTACACCATGGCCAGCAGTTGCTGCTTTTACTGCAGTCTCTGCTGGGTGTGGCTGGATATCAGTGGTGTAGCTAGAGGGGGGCAAAGCATTATGTTTTGTGGGGAGGCCCGGCACGACGTGCAAGTGACCCCTCCCCTTTGGAGCCATTCCAGGCTCCACTGTGCTGAGGGACCCTAAAAAAAAAACCTAGTGCTTTGCCCCCCTCTAGCTACACCACCATTGGATACACACCTGCCAACTGGGGGACACATCTTCATGCCCTTGATGGATTCCCAGTTTGCAGAAATTAGGGCTGGTGGGCAGTGGCGTAGCTAGTGGGGGGGCAAAGCACTAAGTTTTGCCCCCTCTCTAGCTACACCACTGGTGAATACACACCTGCCAACTGGGGACACGTGTTCCTGCGCCTGATGGATTCCCAGCTTGCCCAAAATTAGGGCTGGTGGGCGGTGGCGTAGCTAGCGGGGGGGCAAAGCACTAAGTTTTTGCAAAGCTTAGTGCTGTGCCCCTCTCTAGCTACGCCACTGGTGGATACACACCTGCCAACTAGGGACACGTGTTCCTGCGCCTGATGGATTCCCAGCTTGCCCAAAATTAGGGCTGGTGGGCGGTGGCGTAGCTAGCGGGGGGGGTAAAGCACTAAGTTTTTGCAAAGCTTAGTGCTGTGCCCCCCTCTAGCTACGCCACTGGTGGATCCACACCGGCCAACTGGGGACAAGCCTTCCTGCCCCCGATGGGCTGCCAGTCCGCAGAAGCCCCTAGTTCAGCGGGCTCCCCGTCTCCCGGTGGCGATCCCCAGGAGGCTGTGGCGGGAGTGGGCGCCTCTAGGACCCAGGATCGGGAGGCGGGAGGGAAGGAGGGAGGGGACTGGGGGCCGGAGGAGGCACAGCCGCCAGTGCCCGGAGTGGGGGGAGCCGGGCAGCATCCGGCACGAGGAGGAGGAGGAGGAGGAGGAAGGGCGCGCGCCCCTCCTGGCCCAGCAGATGGGAGATCGGAGCGCGAATCCCCCGCTGCTGCTGCTGCTGCCCAGGCCGGGGGCGCAGGAGGGGGCCGTGGAAGGAGAGCCAGCCAGCCAGGGGGGTCGCAGACAATGAAGGAGGGCAAGCCCTGAAGCCTCCTCCGCCCGCCCGCTCCCGATCGGCCTCGCCTGGGCTACTTTGTTGCCTTCCCATCCCATCCCCTCCGCTTCCCTTCCCAGCCTCTCTCTCTCTCTCTCTCTCTCTCTCTCTCTCTCTCTCTCTCTGCTGGCTGCTGCCCCCTTCCCTGCCCCCTCCTGGTCCCCCCTCCTTGGATCCCCCCTTCTTGGCCTGGCATGCAGATGCCCGCCCACCCACCTACCAGCTCTGGAGTGATCCTGGCCAGCCTGGTGCTTCCCCACCCAACTGGGTTGCTCAGTTGGCCAGTCCCACAGCCCCATCCTAGGCATGCCTACTCAGAAGTAAGCTCCATTCTGTTCAGTGAGACTTACTCCCAGGAAAGCATAGTTAGGATTGCAGCCTTGGATCCCAATCCTATGCACATCTACTCAAAAGTAAGTCCCATTAGAGTCAAGGTGGCTTACTCACAGGTAAGTGTGGATAGGATTGCAGCCTAAGTCTCTCCCTCCCTGAGCCTGATGAATTGCTACTTTGGGGAAGGCTCATCAAAGCCTCCTATTATTGGCTTGCTCGGGAGCCAGAATCCCAGCAAAATGAAACACACCACCGAGCCTTAATTTGTGGGTGTGGGTGCCTGCCTGCCTCTGGTTTTAAATAGACTCTCCTCAAGCCTGCAGCAAACCCGTCCTCAGCAGAAAAAGGCTTTCACATGTGGAAAGAGCTGGGAACAGGTCCAAAGCAGGATGGAGCTGTGAGAGTGCTGGTCAGTCTTCCTTCTGCACTTCAGGACCTCTGGAGATTGGGCTTTTCCAAACTCACTGTGAGAGAAGTTCAGCTGGACTGTGAGAACTCCCAAACTGCAGGTCCATGGGAAACCAGGCCACCTAACCCAACCAACTCTCTCCTTGGACTTTGCTTGGGGGGCAGAGAGTAGGGAAGGAGGCCACTTAGACTGATGGCCATCTGGATGGCAGGATTTCTCTGGATGTCAAAGCTGGCCATCGTTTGGCAGTTCTACAACTTCTGAGTTCACCCTGTATTTACCTTTGGGTGGATTTTCCTGTCTGCACTCCTCTTCTGGACTTTGGAATTTACTCCGAGGCCAAGGCTGTTTCTGGAGTCTGTCTGGATTGGATGGATGCCTTTGTCTGGACTGGCACAAGTCAATTTCTCTGTTTGTCTGTCAGCTTCAGAATAACTTGTTCCTAGTTACATGGTGTGTTTGCTTTGGACTATAAAAGGTGTGGAACAATTTGGTTGGAATTTCTGAAAGTTTGGAAAGGATTTTTGGATAAGTTTTTTTTTTTTTTAGTGTGCCATGTTTCTCAATTGAAGATTGCCAAATGAAGGTGTCCTTTCCCGTCCCCGGGAATTTTACTTCTACTCAGTAATTGGCTTGGAAGGAAAAAAGTTGATTTAGAACATTTGGATTTTGTAACTTTTTTAGCACTGGAATTTTCTAATTGCAGGTTTGCTGAAGACTTGGAGTTGACTGCAAAATGGTCTTACTTTGCCTGCATTGGGGAAAACTTCTGCTGAAGCCGTGTTCTGTAGAACATCTATGACTTTCTAAAGACGGTTCAGTATTGTCTGTCTTCTCAGGAAAAGTTTGGATAAAAGCAATTCTATTCTGGATTTACTCTTTTATTCTGAGTGTTATCCATGGATTTTTGGTTATATACTGGGACTTTCCAAGGTCATGACTTTTAAATCCAAGAGAGGAGTTCAGTCTCTCTGGATTTCATGAGTTTGCAAAATCTGTCATTGTTCTGTGTGTGCCAATTTTACTTTGTTTTTTTCTGCAGGAGCTCTGGAGAGCAGTTTTGCAAATGTCTCTCCCTTGCATTCGGCTTGCAATTCCACCCTGTGGTTGCAACATAACTCCCTGTTCCAACTTGTTGGGCTTTTGCTCTGCCTGCCTCAATCTATGCCGCTTGAAAGCATCAGGCCTAGCCAGATGGCTTTTCTAGGAAGCTTTTGCTGACCAGAAGACTTAAAAAACTTAGGGGAGAAAAAAAAATTGCAAACTGAAACTGACTGGACTTTGAAGGACCACAATCACTGCAATCAAAGTGTTGGAATTATTATTATTTTTAATTACTTTGAAATCTTTTCTCTGGTGCATTGTTTCCCCAACGGACATTTCACCGAGGATTGCAGTCACCTTTTTCAGTCTTTCCTAGCTCCTTCCAGGCCAAGAGAACTCAATTTTTGTTTTTTAGATATACTAAAAAACCAGATATTAAATTTCTCAGGAATCTTTCATTTCTTTTCCAGTAGCGAGCAGTGCAAAGTAAAAAAAAAAAATGGGTTTCAAACCAGGGATATTTTTTTCAGACGCCTTAATGAATTAGAGGAATGGAAAAAGTGTAGTTTTTGGATCTTCAGTCTTTTCACTCCTTTCAACGATCCTGCCACTTGCACGTCGACATGTCTGTGAGTATGCTCAACTAGAACGAGAGAACTAGTTAGCCCTGGCCAAAGTCCAGGGGTGAGGCAGGAATTGGAAGCTCTTTTGACCTTGGACAAAAGAATTACAGGGCCACACAGTTTTGTGGGTGAGCAGAAGGTGTAGCATTCATTCAAGGACAAGGGGGTGGGCAGCCTTCTGTGTGAAACAAAGGGGGGCTTGGAACAGTAAATGCAGGAAAAAAGAATGGCGTAAATGACAATTTTTGCTCATCAAACTTCATTCAGTACTCCCCCATCCCTACAGCTGTTTTATCAGAGGCAGTCTCCACAATTTGTTTTGCATCAGATTTGGTAATTCTAGACTCATGGGGTTGTATTCAAACAAAGTACTGAGTCCTGACTCAGTGCCATCTCAACAAATAGGGCTCTCGTGCAGGTCACCACTAACGTACCTCAATGGTTTCAACGGTACTTTGTTGGGATTGTCTTGCATTGGCCTGGGAAAGGAGTTTGGTCGAGCAGTGGCAAGGCTTGCCTTAAAACAGGACACTGTCATGGGACCTCTGGGTGCGGTAGTGGCAGTGAATGTTCACAAGGCTTTGCAGTTTGTCCCTTATTTCGACTGTCAAATAGCTGTAACTTAGTACAGCATCTTAAGGGGGCAGCAGGGAAGGAGGCTCCGGCATCCCTTTGCCCCGGAACCGCTCAAGTTTAAAGCGTGACTTAGATTTGTGGTTTATGAAAAGCAGAGGCCAGCAGTCTGTCCTGCCATCATTACAGAGCCTCCCTCTGAGGACTTTAGTTTGAAAACATGTGTTGACTTCTTGAACAACGCTCTTGTTTTCTGGGGTCATGCACCAAACACCCTCATGAGATCATCCCTGGCAGAGTATTTATTTGTCAACACCCTGGTTGGGTTTTTCCCTCCTTGGCTGCCAAGTATGTGAAAGATGCTATACAGGAGGTTGGCATCCTTCAGTCTCAGAAGACTGGTATCGCGCTCTGAATAGTGGTTCTAGAACAGTGTCCTCTCCAGTGCACGAAGCCTGGGTAAAGTAGATATGGAGGACAGACTGTTACCCATGCAGCAAATCCCCCCTCTCCACGTCGCTGAAATGGTCCAATGGAAAGGCAGAAGCCAATACGGTTGGTTCCAGCGACGTCGCAGGAGTTGCCAGAACATGACTGTGTTCAGCCATGAACTGCCTCAGGGACTCAGGCTCCGGATTTTGTCTCGAGGTTGACTCCTGAAGCCTTTTCCATAACTGGATGTAGCCACAAGGCAGTGGAGGTTTGGGATCAGAGTTTTCCTTCTCTCAGATGAGCTGCCTTCTCAGGCTGACGAGTCCCATCTACCCGGTGGCTGTTCAGTCGCCTCTTACGACAAGTGCAGTCAAACTGTACTTTATACAGGAGGATTCATTAGTATTTCTACCCTGATACTGGAATGCCAGAGTATAGATCCTCTTAGTGGTGACTTTGTTTTAATCTGATTATTTTCATAGCATGGACTGCTCGGGGAGCTGGGTTGGCTCAAAGGCAAAGGGGACAAACGGAAGTCAAACAGGAATGGAGTGTCTGTGCCAGGGTGGACAATTCAGTCCAGATTGAGCCAGAGGGTGAAGCTTTTATAACTTCCCAAAGTTTAATCAAGAGGTGTTAAAACATTTTCCCATGGTGGTTTAACTTGTAAAGAAGACTGCAGTGCAAGGGCCAGGATGCTGCATGCCCCAGGGCCGAACCTGGCCCTGGGGCCAGTCACCCCCAGAACTTCCACTGCCTCTGATGGGTGTGGGGTCCATTTGGCCAGCTCAACGCTAAGGGAAGATTATTTTCAAAAGTTGCAAGAGAGAGTGAGCCGTTCTGCCCTTCAGTGTCACAAATCCTCCTCTTGGATTTTTGTTCACACCATATCCCATTTGTCTGTTGTACCCCAGCACATGTGTTCCATAACCACGGAGCCCTTACTGATGGGCGCACCAACTCTGCTGCAGAACCCAACCACTCCTGGACATGGCCAATAAGCTTCCACCTCAGGATGCTTGTCTGAAGAACAGTTGCCGCCTAAGAAGACAGACGTGGGCTGTCTGTGGCGTAAACTGTTCCTTGCCACTTGGATAGGGTGTCTCCTGGCATGCTGCCGTTCTCCCAGGAGTGTCAGTCATGCCATAACTTGTATTGGAAATGAGGGCCTTTCTGTATATTCGGAAGAAGCACATAGCACAACCCTCACGGGGCAGGACTGCACCACTTCAGAATGGAGATTGTAGGATGGAATCTTTTCTTTTTCCAAAAAGTCCCTGTTTGTGGAAGGCTTGAGTGTCAGAAAGAACTTTCTCTCTGAAGCACTGGTTTTCTGGATTCAGGGAGGTTTTAATGGGAGAGCAGTAACCCTAACCCCCCCCCCCCCCACACACACACATTTTGGAGTGGTACAGTAAGAGCTAGGAGGTACCATTTTGGGTGACTTCCTAAAGCCACTGGACTATGAGTCCTGCCATGTGTGTATATTTTTTTGCCCTGGCTATGTGGGTGGCTGTGGAAGTGGGAGGTGGAGGGCTGTGTGTTAAGCTAAGCCTGGGGGAAAACAGATGGCACTGGGGGATTTAGGGGGATTTGGGTAGCAAAAGGGAGAGTCATGGAGACTGAGGACAGATGCTGAGAGCCGAAAGGCAGGAGAGCGATTGGTAAAGAGTCAGGTGGAGAGGGCCTGAGTGAGAGCAGATTGGGGGATACCAGACTTCAGACCAGTTAGGTCTGGAAGAGCTTGTATAGTGACATTTTGAGTGCCTCTCACTTTTGAGGACACTATTTTTGGCTGGATCTGGGTGCATCTCACCATCCAAGAGTGAGTGCCATTTGCACCAGTCATCTGTTTGGGATCTATTGCATTCCTATGATGCATAGTTCCTCCACTGCCCTGAGCCACTGTATCCAGGCATGGCCATGCATTCTTCTCTCCCGGGTCTACTTGAAAGTGCCCGTGTTGAGTGTACAACAAGCACCTCTGGTTGAGTGGGTTATGCCCTCTTGTTTCTCTATTGATAAGAGTGATTGTATTCATGGATGAGGAGGACCAGGTCTAACAGTGGCTATTAGCCATGTGAGTTAAATGGAGCCTCTGTATTTAGTGGCACTGTACCTCTGAAGGCAGTTGCTGAGAGACTGGCAACAGGGGAAGGCTGTTGTGGGCTTCCTAAGAGCATCTGGTTGGCTGCTGCAGGAAGCTGGGTTACAGAGACCTTGCTCTGATCCTCCAAGGCTCTTCTTTTTGTGTCTCATCTCTGCGCTCAGGGAGAACAGACCCACCTCTTTGCTGGGTTTTGGGTGTGCCTGTGAATACTGAAATGCAGCTGTTTGGTTGTAGTATTGGGGGAGATAGGTTTGCTGTCCCTAGAGAACAGGAGATCAAGGCCGTGATTCCCTCACCTGCCCTCTGTCTTATTCCCTTCAGGCCCAACTGTGCCGAGCTCTCTATGACAACACTGCTGAGTGCCCCGATGAACTATCCTTCCGGAAGGGTGACCTAATGGTCCTGCTGCAACCAGAGGCCCCAGGCCTGGAGGGGTGGCACCTCTGTTCCTTGCATGGCCAACAGGGGATTGTGCCCGCCAACAGGGTCAAAGTCCTGCCTGAGCCAGGCTCTCCAGGGCCAGCTCCTCGTCGAAATCCCACGTCAGCTGATGTCTACCAGGTACCCCGGAAGGAGGCAGCTTTGGTTGGGACTGTCTATGAAGTGCCCCGGGATGAACAGAGAAGAAGGGGGCAAAGGCAAGAAGAGCAGGAGGTGAGGAAAGTCACCTGACACTTACATACACACACATACACACATATATACACACTTTTGTGCACCACCAACCAGGCCAGGAATTTGGACCTCTTCAGCAAAGGCAAGAAGAGCAGGAGGTGAGGAATGTTCCTAGCAGCTTATCCAAAGTATCCAAAGCTTCTGAGCATGCAAAGAGCGAGATTCCGTCAGCACCCATCTGTTAAGGAATTAAATGCCTCCCTGGAGGGCAGACTGAGAAAAAATTGCCTGGAGCATTTCTGGTTCTGGGGTGTTTCTCTCTCTCTCTCTTTTTAATCTCTCAGAATCCTTGAACTGAGGGTCACTTGGTGAAATGGAGTGGCACTGGATTTGGGCGAGATGAAAAGAAGTCTCTCTTCTCATGAGCAGTGGCGTAGCTGCAGAAAGGGTGGCATGGTAAATACTGTAGGCGCTGCAATGTGCCCTGTAAGCGGCCCCTCCTACTTGCTTGCTGTCAGAGCAAGTGGCACGTGGCTTACATGGCACATTGCAGCACCTTCAGTGCTTACTGCGCCACCCCTCCTCTAGCTATGCCACTGCTCATGACACATAATTAAATTAGGGAATTATGTGCCACTAGGGATAGGGGTGGCCACTGTCTGGGGCTACCCCACGGCAATATCACATCGCAATTAAATCATGCCAATAAATCACAGATGAGCCGAGTTGGAACCCTGAAGTGGAAATCGCTTGGGATTAAATTTACAAATGAGTGCCGGCCTCGCATGATTTAAACAAATCATCTGATGGCTCTCAAAGGGGATGAAACAAATTCATGCAGGAGCAGGCGTCAGCCAGTAGCTATTAGCCCATGACGTCACTGCCAACCCTGATGCTGGGACTTCAGGCCTCACTGTGCCGGCTCGCTTCGACCGCCAGAGAGAACCCAAGAAATCGCACTGTGAGCTTCATCACCATGAATACCACACACACACACACACACACACGCATACCCCTGCCACCTGGGCATCTCTTTGGCCTGCTCTGATGTCTCCTTCCTCCATCTTCTGTTCTTTGGGGTAGATTTAATGGCATTCCTTTTCAGGAAAGAATTTGTCCCTGCCCTCAGCGGGCCGTAGAAACGTTAGACCACCTTCTTCTTCATTGTCCGCTTCACAATGAGGCCAGAAGGAAATGTCTGGCCCTCCAATTTCACCTAAACTCCCTTGCTGAGGATTTTGCTAGACTGCAGTTTTTATTAACCTCCACTGATTTTGACGTTGTCTCTCAGATAGCTAAATTTATCTCACAAATCGTGGCGACTAATCTGAAGCGTGCCTCTACTCTCTGAAGTGTTATTTGTAGTTTGCTATGTTTGTGCACTTCTGTATTTATTTTTTTTTGGTATGCTTAATAATGCCTAATAAAGGTGTCTGAATCTGATGTCTCCTTCCCAGGTGTATGAGGTGCCACCACCTGCTCGGCCCTGCCCACTTCCCCCGGAGGGGATTTACAGGGTGCCTCGCGGCATCAGGAGAGATGGGGGCCCCACAGAGGTGAGTGCTTATTTGGAGACCTGGGGGGAGGGTCAAGGTGGCAGTTGTGTCATCATTGACTCTGTGACAGCCTAGGCTTCTGAGCAGCCCCAGCCATTAAAGGGAAAGCTTTGGTGTCCTGTGTGTGTTTCCAGGGTGTGACAATGGCATAGTCTTCATCTTCACCCCTGAATTCATTTTGTCTCTTCCACACTAACCAAGTGATGTTTTCTTTCCCAATCCGGCCAGGTCGTGCCTGATCTCTGCCAGGCTTCTCTGCCATTGCCCTCTTCGCCTTTCTCATTCTGACCTCCAGTCTCCATCCCAAGCTGACTAGGGTGCACTGGGTAGTCCTGAAGTTTTGATAACTGGGATGGCACCAGCAGTGTTCCCTCTGAGCTGCGGAGCCATGCATCTCCCAACATGGTGCTCTGGAGCTCAGTGATGACGATGATGTCATCCCCGAGTGCTCCAAAGCTCCCTTAGGGCACCACGCAGTCCCTACAGAAATTATGGGGCGCATTGGCCTTCAGTCATTGCAATTGTTTGCTGGTGCATCCTTCCAAAAGGAGGGTTGTCTTTCTGGACAGCTGGGCCCATCTGTTGCAGATGACAGCTGCACCCAGCCTGGTCTCTGGACGTAACTGTATCCCAGTCCAAAGGTGGAGACGGCTGTCTCCAAAGCAAATGGGCATGCTTTTCTTGCCTCTGTGGCAGAGGTGAAGGTTGCCCTAGATGGATGAAAACTTGGCGGGGGGTGGCTGAGGGCTGGGGGACATGTGCTTCAGAATTTAAAATGGAAGGGATATGCCTGGGTTTGGAGCACCTGATCTGTGAGTCTGTGTGGAACTGGAGAGCAGTAGTTCCAGGGAACTAGTTGTCTGCTCTCTGAGCTTGGAGGCTCTTTATGCAAACCCCTTGTTTTATTGATTTTTCATAGCACTTGGAGGGATTGTAGAAATGGGAACAGGTGGCTAACGTATATTTAGCTGAAAACATTAAGCCCACCTTTCCTCCCATGAGCCCTGTTCCACCTGTGCTCTCAAGGATCAAGAGCAGAGAAACACAGTGGTCAGCCAGCTGGAAGAGACTGCCAGCAAAGGAAGGCCTGGGGCGGGCCTGACCTGTTTTCATTTTGCTCCCACCACTGGGAATAGCTCCAAAGGGGGGGGCCACTTGCACACCGCGGTGAGGCACCTGCAAAACACTTTCTGACGCCCCTTCTAGCTACACCACTGCTTCCTGCACCCGTTGCCTCCCATGTGTCAACACCTAGATTGCACAGCCTCTGCCATTCAGTGACATGTGACTCTTCTGAACATATAGCTTGGCATTTAATTTCAGTTCCAACCAAATTTCGAGAACCGATGTAGTCACAATGCAGCTCCAATATAAGGGAACAAATGTAATGTTCCCTTACCTTGAAGAGGCCTCCATGATTGCCCCCCCTGCCCACTGCAGGATGCAGTGCAGGCCCTATTGGCACAACTGCATCAGTTCTGGAAAGTAGGATAGGATTGGGCCCTAAATCCACTATTTTGCTCCAGTTTTCTCACCCATCTCATAAGAACAGCCCCACTGGCTCAGGCCATAGGACCATCTAGTCCAACTTCCTGTATCTCACAGCGGCCCACCAAATGCCCCAGGGAGCACACCAGACAACAAGAGACCTGCAAGGCCTCCTGGGAATTGTAGTTTAAGAACATAAGAACAGCCCCACTGGATCAGGCCATAGGCCCATCTAGTCCAGCTTCCTGTATCTCACAGCGGCCCACCAAATGCCCCAGGGAGCACACCAGATAACATGAGACCTGCAAGGCCTCCTGGGACTTGTAGTTTAAGAACATAAGAACAGCCCCACTGGCTCAGGCCATAGGCCCATCTCGTCCGGCTTCCTGTATCTCACAGCAGCCCACCAAATCTCCTCTTCTGTGTGCTTTTTTTTTTTCTGCTCACAGGTTTATGATGTCCCCTCATCCCTGCTTCGGGACCCTCCATCCGATACTTACGACTCGCCTTCTCAGTGTCCTAAGAAAGTCGCCCGTGTGGCGCCGCAGCCCACGACCCCTCTTCCTTCTGATGACCCCTACGATGTGCCACTTGCCTTCAAGAAACCCTCAGGCCAGGAGGAGGAAGAGGAGGCAGAAGATGGGGGCTCGGAGGGGCCTCTTGTCTACGCCACCCCATCAAATCTGCGCCGGGCCTCGGCCTTGCTCAACTTGTATGAGTCGCCTGAGGAAGTCTTGGATGGAGGCCGGGAGGAAGAGGAGGAGGAGGAAGAAGATGGGGGCATCTATGATGTTCCCTTGCTGGCCCCCAGCTCCCTGCCTCTTGAGGGGGCACTCCAAGGACTGAACTTGAGGGAGCCTGGGCCCCCTTCGCGCCCCCGCCTGCCTTCAGCAGAAAGTCTGTCGCGCCGCCCCTTGCCTGCCCTGCCCAGTGAAGAGCGGCTTTCTGTGGAGCCCCCACCCCCATCCCCAAGCATTGTCCGGAAGGGCAGCATCCAGGACCGCCCACTCCCCCCACCACCACCCCGGCTAGGGGGTCTTGGAACAGGGGACCAGCCGGAGCAGTTCCCCGACGACGGGCACAATGAGTACGAGGGGATCCGTCTGGCCGAGGAATACGACTACGTGCACCTCAAGGTCAGAACAGCAACCCTGGGTGTGATTCCCGGGTCAGCCTTTAGTCCCAGGGCAGACATGGGACTGTTTGTTGAGATACATGGCTCCGTCTCTGTGCCTGGTGCTTGACAAGAAATGAGAAAGCAAACCCTTGCCTGAAATATATATATAAAAAAAAAAACAGCAAAGGGGAGGGGGAGGGATAGAGGGGCAAATGGAGGTAGAACATGTGGGTGTGTCATGTGCAGGAAATTATGCTTAGTTAGAGCAGGGGTCAAGGGCTTCATGGACCAGATGAGTTTGAAAGGCAGTAAGGGAGGTGGGCTTGAGGGGGTGTCCTGGGGGAGGCAGAGGAGCCAGGCAGAGGAGCCAGCCAAGGGAAAAGGGCGGAGTAGGATCTGGAGCAGGGAGCCTTCAAAGAGGAGTCTCCAAAAAAGAACTCTTGCTTCTTGCTCAAGTAATAGCTTTTAAAAAAAACAAAAAAAAACTGCCTGTGCTTTTATCTGCCATAAGCCACCATTAAGTAGGCAGTTGAAATTGTTTCCAGATTGGAAAGGCAGAGTTCAGGAAAGCAGCGCCTACTTAACAGCTGCATGACAGGCAGGAATCCAGCTGGTGACATTTTTTCCTAGCACTGTACCCTCTCTCTGGGCAAACGTTAACCTGCTACATATCTTCCCAATGTGCAGCAGAGAGATCGGACCCTCCCCCCAAAACAGGTGGCATCCCGTTGCTGACCCCTCCCCCAACAACCCTGCCCCTCACACCAATAAACCAATTTATCTTCCTTGGCTGTCCTGAGAAGGACTTGGACAGCAGCATAGCTAGACGGGATGCAAAGCACTATGTTTTGCAGGAAGCCTCCCCACCGTGTGCAAACAGCTTGTCCCTTTTGAAGCCATTCTGGGCAGTGGGAGCAAAACAGAGGTGAATGTCTCTATGCCTGCACACTGCGGAGAGGCTCCCTGCAAAACTTAGTGCTTTGCACCCCCTCAAGCTACACTGCTTGACTTGGGAAGCCAGGCTGTGCTTTTTCATGGAATTTCCAGCACCCTGGTGAAACCACAGTTAGCACATAAGAAGGATTCATTCAGGAAAACCCAACATTTAAACCAGATTATTATTTTTTAATTGGGTTGTGTCTGTGATGGAGCTGAAGATTAATGTTGTACCCCATTTCCGCCATTGTGTATAGTGTACTCTGTGCTTTAAAAAAAAAAATCAAATAAAATTTCTGTGCCTATCACTTAATTTGGCATCCTGTATAAATTAGTCAAATTAGACATGTCTGCATAAGTTTGCTCATTTTTGCATAAGTATTTTTATTAAACAAACCTCCATCACAAATATTATCATGAAAGTATTTCAGGTATTTTCAACAGTCACAAAAGCTCAGTATTTTTCCTTGAATATAGTCAAGTTATGTACATGTAATAAAACCATTCTGTGCAATCCCATTGCATGTTTACTCAGAGGTGTTTAGTGGATCTTACTCTGTGAAACATGCAGAGGGCTGCAACCTTAAGAGATGAGGAGAGAAGTGGAAGGAAAGCACCTTGTCAAACAACAGTAAATAAAGGCTCAGAGCAGCAGAAGAATTGAGTCTGTGTAACTGTGGGGAGAAATCAGGAATGACACAGGCCAAGCCACCTTATTGAAAGTCGTGCAGCGTGTACCTTTCCTGAAAATGTGGCTGGTCTCTGGTCTAAATCTGAGTGTCTCTGGGAAGCTGGATCTGCACCACATTCTGTGTTTTTTGTGTGCAGCGTAATTGTATGTTGTGCAGAGTCACCAAAGTACATCTCTTCCTAGGGGGCTGATAAAATCCAACCCAAAGCAACAACTCCTGAAGGGACCCCTGGACTTGAATCAACTGGAGACGCAGCTCAGACTGAAGAGGTGGTATATCTATTGCTTTTATTGTTGCTGATGGACTCAGTTTAGAATCTAAGCTGAAGGCAGATATCAATATTTCCATGTGAAATTTGTCCTTCCCCCATTCCTTTTTTTTTCTTCCATATTGTTTTAAAGGGCAAGTTGAGATTCAGCCAAGGCCATGTGGTCCATCTGTTGCAGAGATGGGATTCAGACTCTAGCTTTCTAGGATTCAGACACCAGGCCAATTCTCTATCCCTTAAACCAGGGGTCTCAACTTTTTGGCCAGGGGGCTGCATCAAATATCTGGCGTGGTGTGGAGGGCCGGAAAAAAAATTTAAATAAATAAATTAAAGATGGAACTTAGATGAGTGAATGAATGAGCCCATTCATTCAACCTCTCTGGCCCTCAGAACACCCTCCAGACACAATCAGAGCACAGTTCTGGTTATGTTCAGTTGAGTGGGCCAGAAGCTTTCAGGGAACAAGAAGTTGGCCACGGGCCGGAAAGAGGCTTGCTGCGGGCTGCATCTGGTGCCCGGGCCAGGGTTTGGAGACCCCTGCCTTAAACTGCACAAGCTCTCTTCTGACATATTAAGTGACAATTGAAAGCACAAAACAGATCCGGAGTACTGTAGTGTGTACAGATCTGGTTGCCACATCTCAAAAAGTACATAGTAGAATTGGAAAAGGTGCAGAAGAGAGCGACCAAAATGATTACTGGGCAGGCGCACCTCCCTTATGAGGAAAGGCTAAAGCGTTTGGGGCTCTTCAGTCTAGAGAAAAGGCATGGGGGGGGGAACGGGACAGGACTGAGACATACAAAATTATGCAGGGGATGGATAGAGGGATGTTCTTTTCCCTCTCACACAACACCAGAACCAGTTGACATCCACTTAACATTGAGTGGTGGGAGAACTAACTCTCCCGAGCTAATTCTTGTCTGTTCTGACAAAAGAAAACATTTCTTTAGGTAACAAAGTGGTTCTCAAACTTTTTAGCACCCAGACCCACTTTTTAGAATGACAATCTGTTGGGACCCACCGGAAGTGATGTCATTAACCTGGCAGTGTTGTCATGGCAGAAAGTTATATCATCAAGCAGGAAAAATTTTTAACACCCCCTCATACGACAAAATCAAATCAATTAAGGATGTAAGTAAATTAAAAGTTTATTATAATTATAAGTTTAAGTATAAATATAAAGAACCCTCCTAATCCTCCCTGTCTGTTTGCTGATCTGTTTAAAAAAAATTCCCCAAACATCCCAAAGGCAGCAATCCAATCCACAGTTTAAAAAATAAAATACACACTGAAATGAATGGGGACCCATATGAAATTGGCTTGTGACCCACCTAGTGGGTCTCGACCCACAGTCTGAGAATCACAGAGCTAACATGTAATTTGTGGAACTCCTTGCACAGGAAGTGGTTATGGCCCTGGCCTGGATGCTTCTAAAAGGGAATTGGACAGATTTCTGGAGGAAAAATCCATCACAGGTTACAAGCCATGAGGGGTACATGAACATAAGAACAGCCCCACTGGATCAGGCCATAGGCCCATCTAGTCCAGCTTCCTGTATCTCACAGTGGCCCACCAAATGCCCCAGGGAGCACACCAGATAACAAGAGACCTGCAAGGCTTCCTGGGAATTGTAGTTAAGAACATAAGAACAGCCCCACTGGAGCAGGCCATAGGCCCATCTAGTCCAGCTTCCTGTATCTCACAGTGGCCCACCAAATGCCCCAGGGAGCACACCAGATAACAAGAGACCTGCAAGGCTTCCTGGGAATTGTAGTTAAGAACATAAGAACAGCCCCACTGGAGCAGGCCATAGGTCCATCTAGTCCAGCTTCCTGTATCTCACAGTGGCCCACCAAATGCCCCAGGGGCCCACCAAATGCTCCATGCAAACTCCTGGTTTTAGAAGTAGGCTGTCTCTGAATGCCAGATGCAAAGGGGTGGCGATGCAGGTATCTAGTTGCCCTGTGTGCTCCCTAAGGCATCTGCTGGGCCACTGTGCTTTACTGGAAGCTGGGCTAGATGGGCTTTTGGTCTGATCCAGCTGGGCCCTTCTCAGGTTCCAATCTGACTTACCTCAAGCTCCAGTCTCCTCACAGTGTTAAAAAACTGCTTAAATGGAAAGAAAACAGATTTTTTCAGCCACCTACACCATAGAAAGGTGCTGGGCTGGAAAGTGGCCATGTTTTTCACTGCCTGCTTAAAAACAGCCTGAAGTCCCCCTAACTCCAACTGTTCCTCTGATCTCTCCCTCTGCCGTCCAGGTGCCGCCCTCCCCCGAGGACAGCCAGTTGCTGCAGTTCTACACAGGGCAGTGCCAGACGCACTACGCAACCTTGCTCTCGGCCATCGAGGCGCTTCTCACCAGTACGGCTGCCCACCAGCCTCCCCGGGTCTTTGTGCCACACGGCAAGTTTGTCATCATCACTGCACACAAACTGGTGTTCGTGGGGGACACAGTGTCTCGCCTTGCCTCCTCGGCAACAGTGAGAGCCAGGGTGGGGGCTGCCAGCAGTGCCCTCTGCCAGGCCCTCAAAGACGCCGTCCTATCTGTCAAGGGCGCTGCTTTGCGCTACCCGTCACCTCCCGCCGCCCGTGAGATGCGAGAGTGTGTGGCGGAGCTCTCCCGCCAAGCGCTGGCCTTCACCTCCTTGCTTGGCACCTTGGCGCCGTCTTGATCCTGTCCTCAGTGGCAATGACATTTCATCACCAGCAATTGTTGACCCTCATCTGTGATACACACGATGATCCCATGGCAATAATGACTATATTACTTTGGACCTCGGGTGGCAGCGATGCCCTGTGGATGCTAGCAGTGTCTCTGCCCAACCACGCCCCACGGAAAATTCTGGATCTTGCATCAATCCGTGTTTCCTCTGAACTCTCAGAGGTCAAGCTCGCCAGCATCAAGCTTTGGTCAAGCTCACCAGCATCTGTGCCCAGAACCAGCATTTTTGGACACCTGATCTTTGAATGGTCAGCTTTGACGCTAGTGGCAATGACGTTGCCCCCTCTCTTTTCAGCCCTTCTCAGCTTCTTGCCCAAACAAATGTCTCTCGTCTGTGTCTTAGTCACTCAACCTTGCGCCCTGAAGTGGTGACCATCCAGTCTTCTGAACTGCTGCCTGCTTTCCCAAGTCTTTCTCCCTGGGACTCACCTCCTAACCAAAGAGCCTTCCTGACCTTTGCCGACTAACCTATTGCCATTCATCGTGGCAGCCTCTCTCCCTCTCGTTATGACCATAGACATTGTTCATCTCTAATATTTGTGCCTCCGCCTTGGGTTCCCAAGCACCCCGAGAAAGATCTGTGGCATGGGGTGGTAGACCAAAGCTGAACTTCTGTGGGGCAGTGAGCACTTAGTATCTCCCTATGGAGCTGCCTGTGGGGATTAGGGGCAGAACCCCACCCTACCCCAAAGGAGGAAGACTTGCTGGGAAATGGCCCTCTTCCTCCTGAAACATTCTGGGACAATGGCTGGAAGGATTGGGGAGAATCAATGGGGAGAATGGGGCCAGAGTGGCTGAAAGCAAATAAGTACAGAAAAAATGGACAAATGTGAAAGGAGGCAAAGGAAGCTGGGACAGAAGGGAGGAAGCCAAAGGCAACAAGGAAATGATAAAATGTACAATGCCCAAACAATAATGTGTAGATTTTGTATAATTTCTCAGGTGGGCCACATCCACAAATATCCATGTTGAAAGGCCCATACCCATGAGAAACTGGAGCAGGGGGGAGCATCTGGAGGGGGGTGAGAATGAGGAATGAACCCCTGCTGGAATGGCTCACAAAACCAGCATTTGGAGGGGTTAGGATGATCCCAAAGTGAGGTCTATCAGCTGGACCTACAGATCCATACTCGGTCTGTTCTCTTCCTTGGAAAACCCCCTTGAGCTTTGCCTGCTGACTTACAGGACAACCAACCAAATTCTGAAGTTACACCCACCCACCCCTGACCCTCCCTCATCTCATTTCCTTCTCAGGAAGCAAATGGGGTCAAAACATCTCTCTCAGGAAATGTCAAGTTATTTTCTAGGTTTGCTCATAATAAAGTTGATGAAAAAAGCAATGGTGGTGTAAGTGTTGCTTCCATCCTAGTGTTTTTATCTCTTTTGCCCATCACCTCTGAAGTACCCTCCTCTTTAAGTCCTTGCTAGTGGTATAACTAGAGAGGGTGCAAAGCACTAAGTTCTGCAGGAAGCCTCACCACAGCGTGCAAGTGGCCTCTCCTCTTTGGAGCCATTCTTGACGGTGGTGGGTCAAAATGGAGGCATTTTGTTTTCCTCCCCCTGCCCGGAATACCTCTGAAGGGGAGGGGCTGCTGGCATGTTGCAGTGAGGCTTCCTGCAGAACTTAATGCTTTGCACCCCCTCTAGCTATGCCACTGGACAGCGCAGTCCTAACCAACTTTCCAGCTCTGGTACAGCTACACTGCAGCCCTGAGGATGGGCCCTTGAGGAGGCCTCTGTGCCTGCCAGCCCACTGCAGTGGCTACATTGGTGCTGCAGAGTCGGTTAGGATTGGGCTTTGAGGCAGCAATCCTATATGGACTGCTGCTCCTTCCAACGCCACCTGCCAGTCCCTGGATTGGGAAAGAAGAGGGGGCTGGAGCCAGAGCCGGTGCTATCACTAGGTCAACTGGGCAGCTGCCTGCAGCACAACCTCAGGGGGGGCAGTTTGATACAGATGAGTTTTTTAACCCATGTAAAAAACATGACTGGTAATTTAGTTTATTTCCCCAGATGAGCACCACAAAAGTGCTGTGAATTAATGCTGAAGGCTTATAACAAAAAATTGGGAGAGAGTGCCCTGGTTTGCCCAGGGCGCAGATTAGCCTGGCCCTGGCTGGAGCAGAAGAGGAAGTGTGCAGGACGGCAGGGTGGGGGCAATTTGCCTCTCCTCCCTACTTCCTTTTCCAAGTGGGAGGATCAGAGGCTGGCTGGCTCAGCGGTTTGAAAAGAACCGCTGCTGTGGGAGGCAAGGAGGCAGGTGAGGCAGAGCCTCGCCTACAGAGAGCTTCGAAAAGCACCACCGCAGGGGGAGGCAGAGGGTGGGGAGGCAGGTGAGGCAGAGCCTCCCCTACAGGGAGCTTCAAAAAGCACCACCACAGTGGGAGGCGGTGGGGGGGAGGCAGGTGAGGCAGAGCCTCCCCACTACAGTCCTTCGAAAAGCACCACCACAGGGGGAGGCAGAGGGTGGGGAGGCAGGTGAGGCAGAGCCTCCCCTACAGAGAGCTTCAAAAAGCACCACCACAGTGGGAGGCGGGGGGGGGGGAGGCAGGTGAGGCAGAGCCTCCCCACTACAGTCCTTCGAAAAGCACCACCGCAGGGGGAGGCAGAGGGTGGGGAGGCAGGTGAGGCAGAGCCTCCCCTACAGAGAGCTTCAAAAAGCACCACCACAGTGGGAGGCAGGTGAGGCAGAGGCTCCTCTACAGGGAGCTTCAAAAAGCACCACCACAGTGGGAGGCGGGGGGGGGGAGGCAGGTGAGGCAGAGCCTCCCCGCTACAGTCCTTCGAAAAGCACCACCGCAGGGGGAGGCAGAGGGTGGGGAGGCAGGGGAGGCAGAGCCTCTCCAAGTGCCACAGAGGCTCTGCCTCCCACGGCGGCGGCGCTTTCGGGAGGCTCCGTGAGGCAGAGCCTCCCCTGCCTCCCCGCCCGGGGGCGTCCTGTTGCAGCGCGCAGGTGAGCGGCGCCGGCCAGCCCAGCCCAGCCCTGCCCAGCCGTCGCTCGCCCACTGCGGGCACTGCGACCCGCCTCCCTCCTGCCGCCCGGGGGCGGAGGCTGGTCGGGGGCGGGACGGGACGCGGCGCTCCTCCCCGGCCTGCGCCTCTCTCCAGCCGCCGCTCCTGCGCCTCTGCCCATGGGGCGCCCGGAGACCGCTGCGCCGCCCTCGCCCCGCGCCTGGTGGGTCCCCCGGCCCCGGCCGCCCCTGCAGCCCCCGGCCCCGCTCCTCCCCTGCCTGGCCGCAGAGGATGCCCGCCCGCCCCGGCCCGGCCCTCCGCGGCCTCCGGCTGCGCTGCCCCCACACTTCCCTGGGAGTAAGCCCCGTGGGCGGTGATGGGACTTGCTCCTGAGTAGACAAGCCCAGGATGGGGCTGTAAGTAGCCACACTTACCTGGGAGTAAACCCCATTGGCTGTAAGGGGACTTGCTTCTGAGTAGGCGCATGCACCCCCGCTCCCTGCGCTCGCCCTTCCTTTGTTCCCCGCGGGGGTCTCTCCTCGCCCCCCGTCGCGCTCCGGGGCCACCCAGCGCCCCCCTCGCCTCCCCCTCTGCTGCCCCTCTTCCTTCCTGGTCCCCCCAAGCCCTGCGGGGCCCCCCCCGCTCACCTGTGCCTCCCTCCCTCCCTCCATCCCCTCCTCTGCCTGCGCCTCGCTCCCACCGCCCCCTTCCCTGCCTTGGTTGGTGCTGGTGACCTCTTCCTCATTCTGTCTCTCTCTCTCTCTCTCTTGCAGACGCTGCCCCATGGAGACCAGCCCCCCAACGCCAGACTCTGGGGGCCCACGGAGAGACTTCTCAGCCCCCTCACCGGAGGCAGGACCCCCATCCTTTGAATGGCTGCTGGGGCGTCTGGGAGCCGGGGGCCGCCGCCAGCGCCTTCTCCTGGCCCTGAGCTGCCTGCCCTGCCTCCTCCTGGGGCTCGGGCTGGGCTCGGACACCCTCTTCACGCTGACCCCCCCTCTGCGCTGCCGGGACCCCAACGGCACCAGGCCCCCCGAGAACGCCACCAATGCCTGCCAGGATCCGCCCTGCCAGAACTGGGACTATGGGGCATTGCCAGCCCTCACCAGCAACCCCATCACGGAGGTGAGAGGCCCTCCTGTGGCTCCCCACTGGGCCCCCCACCCCGCTGTCCTGTGTCTTGGTGAGAGGGCTGACCCTGGACCTAAGGGAACTCACTGGGTTCAGGTCCCAACCAGCTTGCCAAGCTATCTTGGGCCATGTAAGATCCTCCCCAAGAAACCATGTGATTATCCATTGGAAATGGGAGGTGGTGCAAGAGCTAAGTTGCTGGGTGCCCTTCTGGCGAAAGCCACTGGGCCTCCTTTGGTGCCCTGGTCTGCCCTCTGCTGGTCCACAGGGTGCTTCTCCTTCCCCCAGTACTGATGGTTCAGAAGTCAGCCAGGCCAAGAGGCCCCTCAGATGGGACAGCCAGTGCTGACTTAACCAACCTCTGACACCACAGGGAGGTGGGGTAGGGGCTGCTCTGAACTCTCTGGAAGAAGGGTGGGATAGAAATCAGTAAATGCTTTAAGGCTCCTGACTTCTCTTGCTCCTGCCCACTTCCACCTTCTTAGAGGCTCCCACCTCTTCTTCACTCCTTTGCCCAGAGATTAATTTCAACCAGACTGCTGGTGCTGAGTCATGGACCACATGAACAAATACTAAAAAACAGTGCCTCTGAACATGTGCTAGGTGCTGTATGCGCATGTGCCTGGTTTCTGGGAATATTATTCTCTTGCTTAGTGCATGGGGGGGCCTCTGCAGTAGCCGTTGTATCCCCCATGCCTGAAAGCTTCTGTATGAACACTAAGGACACAATTCTAACGAGGTCTACTCAGAAGTAAGTCCTATTATGTTCAATGGGACTTACTCCCAAGAAAGTGAGGTTAGAATTGCAGCCTCAGGGCCCAATCCTATCCAATTTTCCAGCTCTGGTGTAGCTACAATACAGCCCCATGGTGTCTTGTCCCAAGTTGTCTTATCCTAATTTTCAACTCCTGCCGACTACACCAATTTGTCCCGTCCAAATATCCCAGCTCCCTTCTAATGCCCGCTTTTTGGCTAATTAACACCCTCCTTTTCCAAGAAACAACAGCTGTGGTGTGCAAAGGAATGAACACAGAACTCCTTATCTATAGTAATTAACAAGAATTTATTGCTACAAACACAGACACTCCCTACAAGTCCTCTTGGCCAGAGGCTTTCCCTCCCCAAAACTCCACTTAACTCAGTGGGTGATGGTCTACAGTCCAAGTCCAAGCCCATCTTCAAAGCACAGTCCAGTCTTCCTGGTCCAGTCTTCTGCAGTAGAGGTCTTCCTCTCCAGCAGTGTTCTCTCCAGCAGAGTGTCTCCTCCAGCAGGGTCCTGGCAGTCCTCTCTTCTGTGTCCTCCAGCAGAGCCCTGGCAGTCCCCTTCTCCTGTAGGTCTGGGTCAGGTAGCCCTCTTGGTCTGGTAACATCTCCCTCTGGGTCGGTCAGCATCCCACTCTGGGTCAGGGTAGCCTTTGGTCCTTCTGAAGCTGCCTTTTATCCTTGGATGTCTCATAATCCAAAATGCAGCTCAGCTGTGAGCTACCTTGTTAAGTCCAAATTAGGCTCAGCTGAGCCATCTCTTCAGTCCATGTCCATCCAAAGTCCCATCAAGGTCAAATGAAGCTCAGGTGTCCATCAGAGTCCCATTGGCCTTGATTGATTACAGCTGTAGAGCCAGCCCTGTCCTTCCCAGAGCTGTCAACCAGCTGTCAAAACAGGGAATCGCTGTCAACACCACATCAGCCACCTGATGATCTTCTGATCTTCCATTACACATGGTAAGGGAACACGTGTTCCTATACCTTGAGAAGCCCCCAGTGACTGCCCCCCCCCCACAACAGGATGCAGCACACACCCCACTGGCACACCTGCACCAGCACTGGAAAATTAAATAGGATTGGGCCTTAAGTTGTTAATGACTTTACTATTCATTTATTTTCAAGATTTATGTTTCAGCATTGTATACCACAAGGATTAAGGTGGCTAATAAAGACCAGAATCGATTATCACATAATAAAGCCGCAGTTAAAGAGATCATTTGAAAATGGTAAAGGATTAAATGCAGAGCCATCAAATTTCTAGTGCCCTGGAAATATGTGAAAAGCAATGATGATGTAAGTGACCCTGAGAAAATGCAGAGTACCTTTTCCATGTCCCCCATCAGTGCGTAACCTGCGATCCTGGTTTAGAGGCCAGGGAATTCTAGGTCGAGGACATTGCTCCCTTGCAAGTTCTTCCAGCCACTGGCCCTCTCAGAGGGCAGGGATGCATTCAGCCACCAGTGCTCCTTCTGAGTATGGAGTGATCCACCATGCTTTTCACTCCCATTCTCTCTCTCCTCAGTGGTCCCTGGTTTGTTCCCGCGGATGGGCCGTCCCCTTGGAGCAGCTCTGTTTCCTCCTGGGCTTTGCTGCCGGTGCTCTTTTGCTCGGCCACTTGGCAGACAGGTAAATCTCAGAGGGCTGGAGCAATGGAGGTTATGAATGGGGAGATCAGGTAAAGAATTGAGTCTTGTGTATTTGTTTATATGGCACCATCCCTGTGTCTTGTGCTCTACAAAATTAGATTGTGAGCCCTTTTGGGACAGGGAGCCATTTAGTTATTTGATTTTTCTCTGCAAACCGCTTTGTAAACTTTTAGTTGAAAAGCGGTATATAAATACTGTTAATACAAAGAACGAGAGGACAGAGCCCTGCCCCAAAGGGCTTGCAATCTAGAAATTGCCACAAATGAGACAGCAGCAAAAAGAGAAGGAAACCAAGACAGGGATCAACAGAGGTTGACTTTGTGATTTGTCAGCTCCATGCAGTTAGTTTCTGTAGGATCTGGGGCCATACTTTTCCACGTTTTCCAGACTCACAAAGAGAGTCTGGTCCAACAAGAAGCTGATAGAACATACCAAGATCCAGGTCTACAGAGCTTGCGTCCTGAGTACACTTCTGTACTGCAGCAAGTCATGGACTCTTCGCTCACAACAGGAGAGGAAACTGAACGCTTTCCACATGCGCTGCCTCCCGTATTCTCGGCGTCGCCTGGCAGGACAAAGTTCCCAACAACACAGTCCTGGAACGTGCTGGAATCCCTAGCATGTATGCATTGCTGAAACAGAGACGCCTGTGTTGGCTCGGTCATGTCGTGAGAATGGATGATGGCCGGATCCCAAAGGATCTCCTCTATGGAGAACTCGTGCAAAGAAAGCGCCCTACAGGTAGACCACAGCTGCGATACAAGGACATCTGCAAGAGGGATCTGAAGGCCTTAGGAGTGGACCTCAACAAGTGGGAAACCCTGGCCTCTGAGCGGCCCGCTTGGAGGCAGGCTGTGCAGCAGGGTCTTTCCCAGTTTGAAGAGACACGGCCAACAGTCTGAGGCAAAGAAGGAAGGCCCACAGCCAGGGAGACAGACCAGGGACAGGCTGCACTTGCTCCCGGTGTGGAAGGGATTGTCACTCCCGAATCGGCCTTTTCAGCCACACTAGACGCTGTTCCAGAACCACCATTCAGAGCGCGATACCATAGTTTTTCGAGACTGAAGGTTGCCAACAAAACAAGTGGGGCCATACATTTTACAGAAAAAGTATTTTGAGAGAAGAGTTAAAGGAAGTAAGAAACATTTGGTGAGGAGGAATTGATATCAAGGCCCAGTGAATCTGAACACCAGGCATTTCATTATGCTTTTAATGGAAATTTTTAATCTAATTCTCTTTAATATTAATTGTTCTCAGAGGTTGTATCCAAAGACAGCAAGTCCTAAGTATCATTGAAATCATATGGGACTTTAGTTAAGCCATTTCTTCCCAATGTTGCATATACACAACAGAGACCAAATACGTACACCTGAGGCAAAAGTCACAACTCTTCTTACTGATTTCAATGATGGTTAGTTAGGATTCACTGTCTTTGGATACGATTCCGTCATTGTATAAAAAAGGAGATATAGACTGTACTTCATGACTGCATGACTACACTTAAATCAGAGAGGTTTAATGTCTCTTCTTTGGGGGACTTTTTATGTCCTAGATTTTGTTTTTAAAAAATTATTAAAGGACATATTTCTCCCAAAAATATAAATCTGTTTTCAAAATGTCACTGTTTGAGTTTTGAACATTTTTGGATTTCACATTTGAAATTTGAATTTAGTAGAGATTTAAAAAAACAAAGTAATAAAAATGAAGGCAATACTGTCTTCAGGATAAATTCAGTGCTTCAACTTAAAAAAAAATAACCCTAATACTAATAGCATCACCAGCTAGAAACATTGAAAGACATTTGAAGTCAGAAAATACGTACTGGGACTTTGGTAGCTAAATCTGAATGAGGATTTCCATGATGATTCTTTCTCTGGACTTACTTAACTCTTCTCCCTATTCCTACTACATTGAAACTTGTAATTCCTTCGTTCAGTAAACTATAGGAGTTAAAAGACATTAAGGGCACAATCCTAACCAGGTCTACTCAGAAGTAAGTCCTATTTTGTTCAGTGGGGCTTACTCTCAGGAAAGTGTGGTTAGGATTGAGCCTAAATTGCTGTCATGCTGAAGTAACTAACCTCACTCTTGCCTGTCAGCATGGCTTGCCTCTTCTGTGAGAAAGCGTGGGGCAACTAGGAGGGGTTGGGAGGCACAGAGAGCCCTCTGAAGCTTGGGTTAGGAAAGGGGGGCATGAAGTCAAGAGATGGGTCTTGTTGGACTAATCCTTTCAGCATTTTTATCTTTGATTTCCAGTGTGGGACGACGTGGGACTCTCCTCCTGGCACTTGCTTTGGGCTGCCCTGCAGGGATCTTGGCTGCATTTGCTGCCTCTCCCTCAGTCTTCATGCTGGGTCGTTGCCTTTGGGGGGCACTGCTAGGGGGCATGCAGCTTGCCCTCTATCTTAGCCGTGAGTACCTTTTTAATTTGGCCTTTTAACTTCTCCCCTAAACTGTTTCTCTCCTTAGCTGGTCCCAAACCTGACCAGATTGATTTAACGTCAACAATTTAGGTCGTAATCCTAACCAGGTTTACTCAGAAGTAAGTCCTATTTTGTTCAGTGGGGCTTACTCTCAGGAAAGTGTGGTTAGGATTGCAGCCTTAAGGTAGGCCCAGATTGCGAATGCATTTTAAGAGCAAACATAAGAAGAGCTCCGCTGAATCAGGCCCACGACCCATCTAGTTCAGCTGCCTGTATCTCACAGCAGCCCACCAGATGCTTTGGAGCACACAAGGTGCTTGCTGCCACTTTGGGGAGGGGGAGTGGGCCCCACCAGCTGTGGCAGGTGGTAACCAAGAAAGGGCTCTTCTCCGTGGCTTTGGAATGCCCTCTTCAGGATCATGGCCTTGCACCCACTCATGAGTACCAGACTCCTGCTACAGGTGGGGGGTTTCCAGTCTGGGCCTTTGGACTTCCGATTGTGCTGGCTTTATCTGCCCGCTGCTTTGATTAGTGTTTATGGACTTCTTTTTTTCTTTGGTTAACGTGCTCTGTTACTTATAATATGTGTATTAATCTTTAACAGATATGCAAACGTGCTCCCTGTCATTTTCGTCAGTCCCTTCCTCTGTTCTGCCTCTCCTTGTTTAGGTCTGGAGCTGTGTTGTCCTCCACAGCGGCTGCCTGTAACCATGGCAGGGGACCTCCTCATGGTTGGGGGCCATTTCCTCCTCCTGGGGTTAGCGCTGGCTTGCAGCAGTTGGCGTGTTCTGCAGGGCATGATGTCAGCTGGGCTGGGCCTGTGTCTGCTGTATGGGTGAGTTGGGGCAGCATCGATGCAGTCTCTTGAAGCCCCTTCCACACTAAGCTCCCTCTTTAAAATCCCATCAGCCTAACCCACGGAAAACATTCTTGTCCTCATCTTTTAGTAAGCACCATGCACATGCTGCGAGGAGAGTCCAGTCCTCCCTTGTGGGCCAGGATGGGCATCAAGAGTTCTGTGCCCAAGAACTTGCCCAAGAGTTCTGTGTGTCACTGCCAGCCATGCCTCTAGATCAGGGGTGTCCACAGTTTTTGGCAGGAGGGCCACATCATCTCTCTGACACTGTGTCCGGGGCCGGGGGGAAAAAGAATTAATTTACATTTAAAATTTGAATAATTTTACATAAGTTTAAATAAATGAATATATTAAAGATGAACTTATATGAATGAATGAAGGTCTTGCAATAGCTCAAGGCCTATAAAAGGCCTTGCACAAAGCCAGGCTGGCCTTTCCTTTGCTGCTGCTACTGCATCACAGACGTGAAACAACAAACAGTGGAGGGAGCCCAGATCCCACAGCTAATGTGAGAGGTCAAACAGTCGCCCTCACTCTGAGAGCAGTTGCGTTGGGTCACTGTGGGCTCCAACAAAGCTCCAGAGGGCCAGAGGCTCACTGGAGACTGGGGGCTCCCTGAGGGCCGCATTGAGAGGCCTTGAGGGCCGCAAGTGGCCCCAGGGCCGGGGTTTGGGCACCGCTGCTCTAGATTCTAGTCTAGAATGTCTTTTGAACCACACTTGGCCCTAGAAGAGGGGCAGTCTAAATTTTAACTAAGAGATGGCGCCGGGCAGACCTCCTGGGAAAGGCGCTTTGTTGTCTCGGCACCAAACAGAGAAAGCCCTGTGCCTTGTGCCCACCTTGTGGAGGTAGGGAGAAGCCACTTGGGGCGCGGTTGAGCCTTCAGATCCACCACTGCATAACTCCACCTTCCTCAGGAACTTTCCAGTATCCCAAAGGCAGACCGCAGTTCCTCAGTGAACCACGGCCATGTTTTATGGCACCTCCTGGTTGCTAGGGTCCTTGTGAAGGATTCTGCTTGTCAGCCTGTGTGGGAGGCAACTGGAGGCCGGAAGTGATACCAGACCAGAAAAGATCCATCTGAAATGTTGTGCGGTTCTTGAAAGGCAGAACCTTTTTTTGATTGTAAAAATCCCTACGGGGGTTTAGAACAGCCTGCCCATGTAAACCGCCTTGAATTAAAGTCCGAAGAGAAATCTGACGACAAAGGAAAGTGGTATATAAATACTTGTATTATTATTATTATTATTTATTCTGGACTGGGTGACCTACGGCCTGCTCTAACAAGACACTGCTTGATCAGGCTCGGGTGATGCAGATTAATCATGCCTAACTCAAGAGATTCTGAAGATGTATTCTTGCTTGGTGAACTTAATTAGACCATGCAAGTTGGAAGCAAGCCTCCCCTTGCATTGGAATCTGCAGTATGCCCACACTCAAACCCCCCACCACCACCACCACTTTTTTCCCCATTCCTACTTAGCTGCCCTGGAGTGTTTCCTGAATCGCCCCGTTGGCTCTTGGCCTCTCGTCGAGTAGCGCAGGCCAGGGAAATCCTAGTAGCCCTGGCCGAAGGCAGTCGTGCACAGGAGTCGGAGGCACAGGAAGCACTAGAGGGTGAGTCTCTGAGCATGCCCACAGGCCCTTTACTCAGAGGGCTGTAATGGGGCGGGGGCAGACGAACTTCTACGTCTTTGTGATTGTAGCACTGATCAGTGTCTTGTCCCTTCTGTCCCCTCCTTGATTTCTTCCTGTCTCCCCATTGCTGCTTCTTCTGCCCCTTCCAAAGAACTTGACAACACCTGCCACCTCCCCGCTGCTGCACAGGTCTCAATCCACACTCTGCTGTCCTGCAGAAACATCTGGAAAAATATTCTCATCCTTGGCTTCACCACGTAAGTCAACCCACAGCTGTTCTTAGAACCCGAAGGCGTTGAGGTCGGAGGGGTGGGGTAGACGGGGAGGTATAGAAGCAGCCACGAAACAAGGAAGCCTCCCAAGTTTGTCTCCTCGCAAGCAGGAGAAACAGCGCTAGGTGTGTGAGGTAGGAGTCGGTGCCTCCTCTGGCGACTGGCTGCTTGGCACTTTTGGCCGCTGGTCGCTCAAGTTGTGGTTTCGCATTCGCTCACATAAGGGTTAATAAAGCAGCCATGTTAAAGAAGCCTAGGCTGTCCCGTGACTTGAATATTTGCAGGTGCAGCATTTGTGCAAAGGCCACAGGGGGATGCTAGGTGTGTAGCGCCCCATTTGAAAAACTTGTCATCAGCAGAATCCTATTTTAAAAGAGCAGGATTTCAGCATTTACAAGCGCTCAGTAGGGAAAGAAAGACTCTGGAATCTGGCAAGATGGGACAAGGACTGGGGAAGAGGATTGGTCTTGCATATGGGCATCAGGATCCTTTTTTCCTCTTTCAAGACATATTTAGTTCAGATTCCTATCCCACACTGTGTACATGTATTTCTATACAGATAAGGGATTGTCTTTGAAACTTCTGAATTGGTTGTATTGTAGTCCTGTCACATGTTGAACTGTGCTGGAAAAAATGTGAGACCCTGGGATCTGATCTTCACATGTAACTGTCACTCTGATACATTAAACCATTTCTGCCCAACATTGCATGTACTTGCAACAGGGATCAAATGTGTACACCAGTGAGCTGGACAAAAATTGGTTAAGCCTGAGGTATTCAATCTGTGCGTCCCGCCTCCCTAGTGAGGCATGGCTAGCCTCCAGGGGCGTCACCAGGCTTCTCAGGGAGAGAGGCTGCTCTGCTCCACTCCACTCAGCTGCCTGCTGACTTGCTGCTTTTCTGCAGCTGTGAAGGAGGTGGGTGGGGCACCGTGAGGCTGGGAGGGCGTGTGGAACATGGTGGGGGGAAGTAGGAGAGAAGGCTGGCTGGGCAGGCAGGCAGAGGTTCCGCATCTCATCATGGAGCTCTCTCCATATGCAGCCTCGCCCCAAGGACTACATTTCCCAGTGTGCCCCTTGCCCTGGGCACCCTGGGATTGGTCAAGGCTGCTTGGGAGGGAAGGAGCCAGCCTGCTCCTAGTGGGGGGATGTCCAAATGCCCCAGCCTGCATCCCTCCGTCTTGCCTGGGGGGAACAGGGGTGGCATCTGCATGCTGGGTGTGTGTGTGTGAGCAGCCCCTATCTACTTTGGGGCGAGTTGTAATCTTGCTGGGTGTGGCTGCAATCCTTTCCACACTTTCCTGGGAGTAAGCCCCATTGACTCAAATGGGGCTTACTTCTGAGTAGACCTATCTAGGCTTGGGGTCTGTGTCAGCTTAAGCCAGGATCCTCACCTTTCTCTTTTTCCTCCCCCTTCAAAAAAGAAAAAAAGCCACTCTTGATGGCTTTGTCTCCAAAAATTGATTAAAAATAAAAAATCCCCATTCCTTTTTAGCCATTCCCCTTTTTCCTCCTGCCTCCTTTTGGGGGGGGGGGGTACTCTGTTGGCTGCTATTGTAAGAAAAAAGGCACAATCCTAGCTAGGTCTACCCAGAAGTAAGTCCTATTGTGTTCAGTGGGACTTACTCCCAGGAAAGTGGGGTTAGGATTCCAGCCAAACAGTCTCTAGCTCTCAGTTTGCAACTAGCAGATACACACAAAACAAAGTCTTCCCCTCCTGCAAATTCATCACTTCCCCCCTCCCTTTCCAAAACCCTCCAGGTGTGCTGCTGACAAACTCAGGGCACAATCCTAACCAGGTCGACTCAGAAGTAAGTCCTATTTTGTTCAGTGGGGCTTACTCTCACGTAAGTGTGGTTAGGATTTCACCCTCATAGGGCTGGCAGCCTTCTTTCTAGTGTATAATTATAACACCTTCATCCCCGTTGTGGTGTTGGGGATGTTGTATTCTTAGGTGTTGTAATGGGGAGCCGTGGCCAATGGCTACAAGGATCAGGGGAGGCGTGAGCCAGAAAAGTTTGAGAACCACTGGTTTAAGCATATCTCGGAGCAAGTAGTTCCTTCCAACCAGGCTTTCTATTGCTTGGAAACTTCAATCCTCCTCCAATCTCTCTACTAACCAAAGAATTATTTGCCTTAATATATGCTGCTTGCAACCAGATTTGTCCTTGCTGTGGTTTGGAAACTACTCCAGCAGTACAGGCAATACAAGTTCTGTTGAGAGATTCTCCTTCCAAATAATCTTTCATTGAAAGTTGCATTAAGCCATAGTTAAAGTTTACTTTTTCATAGGGTAGCTCCTTTTTTTTAACTTCATAGATACGAGATCTGAAACAGCCTGCCTATGTAAACCGCCTTGAATAAAGTCAGAGGAGTAATCCGATGACCAGAAAGGCGGTATATAAATACCCAGTTGTTATTATATGAACAAGGTAACACACAATTGCAATCAATTTTTATTCAGTAAAGGAGTGCATGTAAGAAAATATGCCTTTACCCAGCATGTAATTAATCTCTGGAACTCCTTGCCGCAGGATGTGGTGATGGCATCTGGCCTAGATGTCTTTAAAATTGGACATATTTATGGATAAAAATCACAGGTAACAAGCCATGATACTGGTTCTAGAAGGAGGCTGTATCTGAATGCCAGAAGCAAGGGGACGTAGGTCTCTTGTTGTCTTGTGTGCTCCGAGGCATCTGGTGGGCCACTGTGAGATACAGAAAGCTGGACTAGATGGGCCTATGGCCTGATCCAGTGGGGCTGTTCTTATGTTCTTAACTACAATTCCCAGGAGGCTTTGCAGGTCTCTTGTTATCTGGTGTGCTCCCTGGGGCATCTGGTGGGCCACTGTGAGATACAGGAAGCTGAACTAGATGTATCTTTGGCCGATCCAGCCGGGCTGTTCTTACGTTCTTGATTTCTTTTGGTTAAAATACTGCATCTCTCTGGTAAACGGAGTACCATAAGCTCCTTACACGAGGTAGTGGTGTGGATTCTACGAAACATTGAGAAGTTTTTATAAAATTGTTTGCTGGTTATAGGTTGGTTTTTTATCTTTGTCACAGTCCTCTGACAACTGAAAACTCAGAGTGTTTTGCTTCTGTTTTGTGAAAGCACCCAGCCCACTGAGGAGAGGCTGTAGATGCCTGGTTGAGCTCCTGCTTTCCCTGCA